>NW_026057577.1:148073161-148312554 GCF_023721935.1 Panthera uncia
GTGTGCCTGTGCATGTGTGTGCATGTGTGAACCTGTGTGTGCCTGTGCATGTGTGTGCACATGTGTGTGCCTGTGCATGTGTGTGCATGTGAACCTGTAGATGCCTGTGCATGTGTGCGCACATATGAACCTGTGCGTGCCTGTGCATGTGTGTGCAAGTGTGAACCTGTGTGTGCCTGTGCATGTGTGTGCACGTGTGAACCTGTATGTGCCTGTGCGTGTGTGTGCATGTGTGAACCTGTGCATACCTGTGCATGTGTGTGCACCTGTGTCTGCCTGTGCATGTGTGTGCAAGTATGAACCTGTACATGCCTGTGCATGTGTGTACATGCGTGTGCCTGTGCATGTGTGCCCGTGTGAACCTGTACATGCCTGTGCATGTGTGTGCATGTGTGAACCTGTGTGTGCCTGTGCATGTGTGTGCACCTGTGTGTGCCTGTGCATGTGTGTGCACGTGTGAACCTGTGTGTGCCTGTGCCTGTGTGTGCACGTGTGCACAGGTGAGGAGGAAAGGCTGGAAGATGGAGGTATGCAGGGGAAGAGGAAGGCAGAAGGTATTTCAGGAAATGGAACAAAAGAAGGACTCATTTCCATTCTATTTTAAATGTTTGGTGGCCAACCACCTGGCTAGTTTGTAACATAAGGTCTCACTTCTTCAGAAAACAAACATTTTACGGTCCTTCAATGTTCTTCCTTTGTAGTTCAGATTGACACGTTACACCCTGGGAAAATAACTTAATGATATGAAGACTTACAAAATTCACACTAAAACGCAAAGCCAAGCCAGCACATGCAAAACACAAGCGAGACCTCACCTGGACTCTGTCACCAAAAGAATCCTTCCCTGCTGTGGTCTTTGGGGCCCGTTCTGAGGAGGGGACAGAGTGACAGTGAGGGGGCACTCCGCCTGCCCTGGTGTAGGTGAGAGTGGAGGGCTGGGGCGCCACACTCTGTACCTGCCTTCCGGGCTTCCTGCTTCTTTCCCTCCCGCTCTCATTTCTCCTCTGTTTTTCTTGTTCAACTACAACCTAGGACCAGGACAGAGCTGCACACCCGCCAGTGTGATAAACAGCAGCTCTCCACTGTGACCCTCACAGCAGCTGGAACAGAGAAGCTTGTCACAAACTTCCACTGTGTTTATCTTGGCATTGCAGGATTTGGGCGTAATTTTGGGGTGTGCGGTAGCCTGCAAAAGTACGGTATTAATTGTCGTGGATCGTGAATTCAGATTTTGTCTTATAGCTTCATCTAACACAGTCTCCAGCAGAGCCTTTGAACTACCCTGCTGGGGCGGTGTAAATGCAGTGTCCACCTTACCTGGTCAGATCCTGCTCCCAGGGATCCTTTCCTGGCTGCACTCTGACCTTTCAGGAACGTGAGTCCATCTATGTGACTGCATCTGCTGTCGTACCTTCCAGATATGTTTCTGGGGTCACGTCAGAACATGTTCTGTGGATAAACCATTTCAACTCGGACATAATGACCCACACTGGAACAGGTGACACACGGTCCATTTCCAGAAAACACCAGCACTCTTTATAAAGGAGAGTCACTGAATTTCTAATGAAGCACAGGAGAAAGGGAGGGTCCCCAAAACAGATGTTACAAAAATAGCCTATGTCATTAAGACAGCAAAACAATATGAAAATGGGATGCACTTGAGACCAGCACATATTTCCATAATTTATGGAAATGGCTTTTTGCTACATTTAATGGCCATCAGGAGCTCCATTAAGAACATACTCCTCTCCTCCTTCCTTTATACCCTCAAATTAGAAATCACTATATCATTCCGTGGGTTTTTTTTTGTTTTAATCTCATTTGATTTATTGAAATATAATCTGTGGTTTTCTTGGACTTGAGTTTGATAGCTACCCCAGGATTATACAGCAAGATCAGCAAAGCCTCGGCTGGAATAAGTATCAAAAATTGTTGTTGACTTGTTGTGTTCATGGCATTCATCCTGCCAGGCTGCCTTCTTCCATGGACTCTTTCTCCAAGAGCTCACCTTTTCTCCCCAGTAGGGGTCGCTGCTTGGCAGAATCCACCAGTCCGGGCCTTTTCCAGTTGCCTCTTTGGCAGCCCCCACCCCCTGATTTAGCAGCCCCCACACTGATTTAGCAGCCCCGGTATTTGCCAGGAACAGCAGTTCTAATCTTTTCCTCAAATGACTGTTTTGAAAGGAAAACAAATCCTGTGGGTGCAAAGGAAGGCAGCACTCCATGTAAATAATATGAGGGAGTGGTGATAAGAGGGTCAGCCTGGAGGATGACTGCAGGCCAGTTGTTTTGTACAGTGACCTGGAGTTTGGCTTTGCTTAATGTTCCCTCATTTAGCTTCTTATGTTTTTGCAGCAACATTACAGAAGTGATGTTGTATCCTTCTCTGTGCATCATATCACGAGCCACAGGATGTCCCTTTGTCTCTTTGCTTGCAAAATTATCTTTGATTATGCCATTAGAGTGGTGTCCACCATGTTTTTCCATCATAGAATTATTATTTTTCCACTTGTAATTAAGACAGAAGCTTTGGGACCATGAAAAAGTCCTGTTCTTTGTCAAACTTTCATCCAGTGACACTAGCAATCAATGATGTGGAGAGTGAGAACAGGAAACTGAAAACAGAAAAGCCACAGAAGCAATATTAATATAAGACAAGACAGAATTCAATATTGAAAATTCTAAACAATATAGATGGATGTTGTACATGTAACACAAGTCCCACATTACGAACAAAATACATCAGTGATAAACCTTAATACACCAAACAACATACCATCCAACCCGTAGAGACAGAAGCACAGACATGAGAGTACGATGAAAGACGTTGAGAAACATCACTCGATCAGACATTTCCCCTGGAAAAAAAAAGAAATAGATTAATTTGAAAAGTTAATTGAAAATTTGCAAATGTGTAAGTGAATAATAAATGGACAGAGAAATGAACCTTTTTTAGAGACTGTTTTGTATGTAGTGGATCACTTACAAAAATTGGTATGTACTTAGCTACAAAAGCTAAACTCATTTTTAAAGGTAGAGTTTTGTAAGGCACCTGAGTGGCTCAGTTGGCTGAGTATTAGACTCTTGATCTCAGCTCTGGTCTCGATCTCAAGGTCAGGAGCTCAAGCCCTGTGTTAGGCTCCACTCTGGGCATGAAGCTTACTTAAAAAAAAATGGTAAGAGTTTTAGATTTGTTTGTTTGGGTTTTTGTGTTTTGTAGTTCACATGCTCTGATTATGAGCTAGTAAAAGTTAGGAATAAGTGATCAGAGAGAACAAAAATCTTTGACTAGTTATTGAGATGCACTCTCTTAGATAACCCATGGATTTGACTGAAAACTGCAGAGCAAAATCGATGCTGTATATCAAGATCACTGTCATCAGTCAAGAAGAGAAACTACATATAAGGGATACTGGTACTCATTTGAATACATTAAGAAAAAAGCAAAAAAAAAAAAAGAGCAAAAATTAAGGAAAAATAAATGTAACAGATGCTACATACAATTCAGTATAGAACGATAAAAACAGTAACTGGAATGAAAAAATAAATCCAAATCTGTTTTTTAAAGATCAACACGATAGATAAATGTTTCATTAGCTTCATTGAACACATGATTGGAATCCTAAGCATGAACCCACTGGGGGAAAAATATCCATCACCCAAAATGAACGAGCAAGAAGGTGGGCAGCTAAGTGCATAGGTAATCTTAGAGCATCTCTCTACTCTCAAAATGACCTAAGCAACTAATGGATACTTTTAGATGATCTGACTGCAAATAGTGTGTAATCACATCTCAGGTTAGACAGACCACTGTTTCGAAAGCGGTGTTGGGGCCTTTGTATGTTGTGGAACAAATCAGTTTCCTCTGTCTACTTTTAGTTTGAAAAGATTCAGTCTCAACCTCTGTTCTCCCCTACCTCCTTGGCACACCGGGCACGTTCCAGCGTTCCCTCCTTCCCTTTCTTGGGCAACGTTGCACAGCCACCCCACGTGGGATGGACCCACATAGGACACGTTTGTGCCTCAGTGAATCCACTCTGATGTTCTGGGCCCTGGTGTGAGGTCCACTTGAAAGAATTCAGCTGTGATATTTCCATGACAGTATCATGCCAGGAAGTTCTTTTGGTGCCTCATGAATTGACTTAACACAGCTGTTTATTTTTGTCACGTTCTCGGAGTTGCAGTGTGGTCTATGCAAATTGCAAAACTGGGCAGAAACACGGCCTTTCCATTTCTGATGGATCAGGCTGGATCCTGAAGACAGGGTCAGGGAAGAGGCCAGCATGGGGACGGACACCGGCACAGAGCAGGTGTGGGTGCAGCACTGTGGGGTGCCTGGGGGTCCGGCCCTGAGTCTTCCTGCACCACTGTTTCAGGAACCCAAGAGGTAGAAGCATTCAATGATGAAAGCATGGACTTGGGGGCCGGAGTCTCTGGGCTTGAACCCCAGCCTCATTAGTCATCAGCTGGATAGCTTCAGTCAAATGAATTTTCATCTCTGGGCCTCGATTCTCCATCTGTAAAAAGGTCACAATAATGTTTTTCCGCATACGGTTTTCTTATATGGGGAGTGAGTGTGTTATGATGTCAACTACTTAGAACATTAACTGACATACAAGTTCTACATTTAGCTACAATTATCTCAAGCTAGACCATTCCTTGGGGGAGGATCATTTCAGTTCATTTTTTTGTGATGGGAAGATAAGATATGGGAAACACTAGGTCTCAAATCAGGGTTTTTCTCATGATGATTATTATGAAGTGTGCATTTGTGGAACTAAACTTCCAGGAGTAACTGTGAGAATGGGGGGTGGGGGGAGCGGTTACCTCCACAGAAGAAAAGAACAAAACTGGACAAAATATTAAAAATAACTATTTCAGGGGACTGAGAAATAACCAAAAGGAGACAATAATGAGGAACATTTTATATATGAAAGTAGAACAAAATATTCCAGAAAGAGTACATTCGGTAGGCAAAGTTGAAATAAATGTGATTTTTCCTTTTTAATTTCTTTAAAAGATATACTGGCCAGGGGCGCCTGGTGGCTCAGTCAGTTGAGTGTCCGACTTCAGCTCAGGTCATGATCTCGCAGTTTGTGAGTTCGGGCCCCGCGTCGGGCTCTGTGCTGACAGCTCAGAGCCTGCAGCCTGCTTCGAATTCTGTGTCTCCCTCTCTCTCTGCCCCTCCCCTGCTCATACTCTGCCTCTCTCTGTCTCTCAAAAATAAATAAATGTTAAAATTTTTTTTTTAATATAAAAGTTATATGGCTGGTTAAAATAAACTCGTGACACTGTGGTTTTGGAACTATAATATAAACACATGAAATATGTGTGACAAGAAGGAGACAGTACATGGAGTTGTAATGCTGCTAAATTTCTATATTTGACCAGAAGTAAATTAATATTAACTTGGAGCAGATTGTGCAAAGGTAAAGATTTATATTGTACTACTCGAACAACCACTAAAAACCATATATAGTCATACAGCTAAAAAGTAAAAAGAGAAGCTTAAATGGTACTAAAAGTATCTGTTTAAAACAAAATAAATTAGTATTAGAGACAGACGAATCAAAGAGATGAGAAAACATGACAAGAACGGCAGATGTGAATTCACCATGTCAAGAATTATATTATATGTAAATGGAATAAACAATTGAATCAAAGTTGTAACTTGCATGGAATGAGGAAGCACAGCATGATTACATGCTGCCTAAAAGAGATGTACTTTATTTATTAAAATTTTTTTAAATGTTTATTTATTTTTGAGAGCGAGAGACAGAAACAGAGACAGAGCATGGACAGGGGAGGGGCAGAGAGAGAGGGAGACACAGAATCGGAAGCAGGCTCCAGGCTCTGAGCTATCAGCACAGAGCCGGATGTGGGGCTCAAACTCACGAACCACGAGATCGTGACCCGAACCAAAGTTGGACGCTTAACCGACTGAGCCACCCAGGTGCCCCAAGAGATGTACTTTAAACTCCAGGACAGAGCTAGTATGAAAGTAAAGGATGCAAATGTATATTCCCTGTCAACAATAAGCTTAAGGGAAACAGACTGGCTATTTGTCAGAAAAAACATACCTTATGTTAAAAACTAAAGAATAAAATAATCATTTCATAATGACAAAAGGCAACTAGGAAAGGGACATATAAAAATTATGAATGCTTATGCACCTAAAAACAGACCTTAACATATATAGCAAAAACTGGCAAAATTGAAAGAAAATGGAAATATCAACCCTTATAGTTGGAGATTGTAGCCAACTCGCTCAGTAACAAATCCCTAAGTATATAGACTTGAACAGCACTTTCAACCAATTTGACTTAACATCCATAAAACACTGTAAATACACTTTCGTAAATCAAAACAGTTGTATGTACACGCTTTTCAAGTTTAACTGAAAATTTCTCTAGATAGACCTTAAGCTGGGCCACAAATGCCGTCCCAGTGAACTAATCCATATGTCTAATGTTATGCCAATAATTGATTCTCTTGATTACTATAATTTTATAGCAAATTCGGAAGTCAGGTAATACAAGTCCGCTGGTTATTCTTATATTTTAAAATTATTTTGTTATTCTAGGTTTTTTTGTTTTTTTGTTTTTTTTTTGTTTTTTGCATTTCCATATACGTCTGGAATGTGGTCATCAATTTCTATTAAGTGACTGGTGGGATTTTGGTAGATTACCTTGTAGCTATACATTGATTTGGAGAAAATTCCTATATTGACAATACTCAGTCTTCCAATCAAAGAAATTAATACATCTCTATTTTCTTCCTTTCTGATAGCAGTTTTGTGAATTAAAAAAAATTTTTTTATTAATTTTCTTTATTTTTGAGAGGCAGAGAGAGAGGGAGACACAGAATCGGAAGCAGCTCCAGGCTCTGAGCTGTCAGCACAGAGCCCGACGCGGGGCTCAAACTCATGGACCGCAAGATCGTGACCTGAGCCCAAGTTGGACGCTGAACCGACTGAGCCACCCTGGTGCCCCCAGTAATCTTTAGAAGAAAATTGTTTTCCTCCGTGTCAGATGAGCTGCCTCTACTGTGTGCTTGTGGAAGGAAGGGTTCCCTGCTCAGGGCCGCGTTGGGGACAGAGTGGCTCGTATTTCTGGCCCTCACAGCAAGGGCCGCTCTTTCTCCTTTTTGGCTTGTTATCTGATGTCTTTGCAGCTTGAACCTCGTAAGATAACTCTCCCTTTGGTTGAATCATTTGTAGTATTTCTTCAGGTGACAAAAAAAAAGATCTACGAGGAGTGTATTTGCAGGTTTCCCATCGTTCAGGCAAGTGACAGCTTCTTTTAAACAATCCAGGTGCTTTCCTCCACATCTGTCCCAGGAAGGAGCTGACTTGTTTGCTTCTCTTTGCTGGGACAGATGGACCTCCACGCTGAGGACACAGCCTGCTGTCTGCACATCGTTGGGGGCAGTGAGTCTGTGGGCAACTCACCTTCTGCCTCTTGTAACTGAAAATAGTTTTGTGTATTTTTCTCAAGTCTAATCGAGATTATGTTTGAGTTATGGGTTCCGGAGAAGTAGTTTTTATTTTCTTCTCCTTCCCTCAAAGCTTCTATATTGAACGTGTTTAACTTCTATAAACAACAACAACAAAAAGCATTTTTTGTTGTTTTTAAAGATAGCTTTGATGAGGTTAGGGACCTTGATCACTGATAAGTAAGTTGAGGAATCGGAATGTGTTAAAATTGCACCTCAACACGGAGTTGGACAGATTAATTAAAGACATGTTAAGGCTAATTTCAATTTCTAATAACCTCAAAAAAAAATAAGCAACATACACAAACTAGTAATTTTATGACATTTCAGAAAATCAGGAAAGTCAGGGACAAGGTGCTTTCTATAAATAAATAGGAGGGCTTTAAGTTTATATTGCTTTTATTTGCAAATTAATTTGAGTTTGATTATATTATGCAAATTGAAAATACAGGTAGTGCAGAGAGATTATATTCTTGGGTTCTTATCATCTAATAAATTGCTTCTAAATCCTCCCTAATGAATTTACGCCTTGCACCTGTACCATTTTTGAGTGCATTAGCATAAAAGTTTTACTTTAGAGTTTCCCGAGTGCTTGCAGTGGTGCGGGGCTGGCGGAGGGGACCACGGACCACAAGATCGTGACTCGAGCCGAAGTCGGATGCATGACTGACTGAGCCACCCAGGTGCCCCCTTCTTGGCTTGTTTTCGAAGCTCCCCTTTCGGCCTCGGGCTCTGCGTGGGCCCTCAGTCCCCAGCCCACCTTTCAGTTCCTGGGATGGTGTGGGCGCAAACAGATGGAGGGTGAATACAGGGGTGTGATTCTGAGTGTGTGAAAGGCACATCCATGTTTATAAATGGAAATTAACAGGACCAAGTATCAGCCCCGGTTTGCACTTGATGAGACCCGAGGGAGGGGCGTCTGTTCGTGCTGACAGGTGAGGACCCTGTGGGTCCTGTTAGCCACAACTCTGGGCTGGGGGAGCTGTAGAAACGCCAGGAAGGAAGCCTCCAGCTCGGCAGCCCCTCCCTGGGAAACGGAAACTGTTAGGAGATCAGGAAGGGGAGGTGAGGAGGTAGAAGGGAGAGCTTTAGTGTCAGGTGAATTCTGTTTCCCTGGGGGCGTGGGCTGCCGGGGGTTGGGGGCACTTGACGGGACCTAGGACGATGCAGGGCTTCTGTGTTAGTGTTTCTGGTGGTTTTTCACTTCCAACACGTGTAGTTGGCTTCATCAATAAGCTAGGGTTCTTTACTTCTTTTTTAATAACTTTCTGGGAATTATTAACTCCAAATGTAATTTGCAAAGGTAGAGTTATAACAGGAGTGATTTGTCAGCTGTTCCACATTTTCTCAGTTTGGGATGCTTTTTTTTTTTTTAAGTTTATTTATTTATTTATTTTTGAGAGAGAGAGAGAGAGAGAGAGAGAGAGAGAAAGAATGAGAGAGAGAATCCCAAGCAGGCTCTAGGCTGTCAGCACAGACAGAGCCCAATGCGGGGCTCGAATGCATGAACCATGAGATCATGACCAGAAATCAGGAGTCAGACACTCAACTGACTGAGCCACCCAGGTGCCCCAAATGCTCTTTTTTTGTTTTTTTTTTTTTTGCAAGGAAGTCATCCATCATTTCCAGCAAGGCCTTGTAAGCCCTTCCTTTGTGGACCTGGTGGGGTTCCTGCGGTCCGGGGTGCATCTGTCCTTATATCAATATCGAAACAAAGCAAAACACAGTAAAATGCACTGTGTCCTCCTGGCCAGGCAGCTAATTGCACACTGCTTTCTGGGTGACTTTTGTTTCCCTTCCCTCCCATGCTATCTGCCTGGCCAGGCTCACGGCTGAAGGGTCCTCTGGCTGCAGAGGGGACTGCTCCGTCCCCCAAGTCACATGCATGTGGGTTCCTGGCCTTGGCAAGTTGCATAACCTCACAGAGCTTTGCTGCCCTGTTGTGTAAGCGGGAGGCAAGCCATGGCTGTGTCCCCAGCCCTGTGATAGATCACCGGGAACAGTGAGTGGCCCCATGAAGGTAATCCATACCAGAAGTGTGTGTCTAACTCCAACCTCCTGCCCAAGCCGGGGACTTCGCTCACCTGCCAACGTGGCGGGGCTTCCTGAAGCTTTCCAAACAGATCAGATGGAACGTGCCCGAACGGCCTTGCCCCTCACCAGCCTGCTCCTACCCTGCCCTCCTGGCTCCATGGCTTGTCAGCCGGGGCCCCCATCACAAGACACCACACACTGTCAAGCTTCGAAACACACCTCCGTCCCTGACAGTCCCGGGGGCTTCAAGTCCACGATCGGGGCACTGGCAGGTTTGGAAATGCTCCTCCTGGCTTCCGGAGGGCCGCTTTCTCCCTGTGTCCCCACCTGGCCTTTCCTGGGTGTGCGCACCGGGAGGGAGGGAGCTCTCCAGTCTCTTCTTATGAAGGCGCTGATCCGGTCAGGGCATTCTTCACCCTCATGAGCTCGTCTAACCTCCCAAAGACCCATCTTCCTGATAGCATCACCCTGGGGCTTGGGGTTTCGGCATATGAGTGGGGGGCTGACATTCAGTCCATGACATGCAGTTTGTGGACATGGTCCCCAGGAGCACCAGAAGACCCAAGGCAGGGGATCACCGCCCCTCGTGATCCCCTGTGTCCCCCAGGCCCCAGACTCTATCTGGGGACAGCACCACACCCCGCCCTGCTGGCCCCGAACCGCAGCCCCTTCTCCCTCCGCCGAGAACACTGCTGGCCTCCTCGCCGGACCTCTGGCCCTGCCTGCTACCAACTGGCTTGAGCCACTGCCACGGGCGCTGGCTGCTTCCTTGCGGCTGGCGGAAGAGAGCCGGACTTGAGACTGTTGAGTCAGCTTCTTCCAGGGATCCGGAGCCCCCATGGCGCCCTTATACCTCAGGGCACAGGCAGCCACCCCGCTGAGGGAGCTGACCTCCATTAAGGCACCTGTGTCCACATAGGATGACTACTTTCGTACCTTCCTCCTCCCCTAGACTCCTTCAGGGCTGGGCCCCTGCCTCTGCAAACCCACCACCATCTCGGGTGACCGCCAATGAGTCCTCTCGGGCCCCTTTCCTGACTGCTCCTTCGATAGCAGGGCACAGAGGTCGCATCTCATATATACAGATGAACAGCAGGGGCTCCTGGGGGGCTCAGTCGGTTGGGCGTCCAACTCTTGATTTTGACTCAGGTCACGATCTCACTGTTCATGTGATTGAGCCCCGTGTCAGGTTCTGTGCTGACAGAGCGGACCCTGCTTGGGATTCTTTCTCTCTCTGGCCCTCCCCCACTCTCTCTCATTCTCTCTCAAAATAAGTAAGTAAATAAACATTAAAAAAAGGGATTAGGGGTGCCTGGGTGGCTCAGTGGGTTAAGCGGCCGATTTTGGCTCAGGTCATGATCTTGCGGTTAGTGAGTTTGAGCCCTGCATCGGGCTCTGTGCCGACAGCTCGGAGCCTGGAGCCTGCTTCGGATTAAGTGTCTCCCTCCCTCTCTCTCTGCTCTTTCCCCACTCACACCCTGTCTCTCTCTCTCTCCAAAAAATAAACATAAAAAAAAAAAAAAAGGATTAATGGTGCATTTCCACACCGAAGGATCAGAAATGGGCATCTCAGAGCTTCTTGACCCGCGGTTGGGAGGGCTGGCTTGGATATGGGATTCACACCGCAGAGGACGGGCGGATTGCTTCTGGTGACTTACCCTCCCGGGAGCATTGGCAGCCTGAAAACAGGGCCAGCGCAGGAACCCTGGTGGCCTGTGAGCATACGCTGGCTGGCGGCAGGGACAGGGAGATTTACGCCAGACCCTAATATAAAGGATCCACTGAGATAAAACATCTAGACAGTTCAGAGCAATATGACGACATGCACTTTTCTTCACGTATAGAATTGCATCCATTCTGCAAATGTTTGTTTCTTCGGCCCCTGGGGCTATAGAAAAGAAATATGATAAAAAAAAAAAAAAGAGGAGAAAAGGCCTTTTTCCGAGGAGCACGTGGAAACTCCAAATTAGCATATATTTGCAATCTTAGCCTTTCTGGTAGGACTTTCAGGTTACGGTGCGTCAATCCCACCTGAAGAGGAAAGCCCAGGGTACCCATCATCCCCACGGGGAGGCGGTCTGCTGCTTCCAGGTCAGCATGCCGTGTCAAGGTCATGGTGGCTGTGAGGCTGGGCTGGGGACCAAGAGCATCTGCCAGCAAAACACGTTCCTAAGAGAAGAGCTACACCAGGCCATGGGCTGGGGGACCGAGCTGTAGCTGTTGGGACTGGTTGGGGGCACACCGCAGGGCTCCCAAGTTACAGCCCTGCCCTCCCATGGTTATTTTCTCCAGAAGGACGTGATAAGAATATGAGACGTGTATCTTTTTATGTCCATTTGCTTTCCCTTCTCCTCCTTCCAAACTCAGCTCCAGATTCCGTGGCAAACAAGCAGAAAACTGTTAGCCCACAATCCCTTGTGCCTTCAGGATGGACGGGATAGATGAACGTGATGTTTTTTCAACCTTTGCAGGTAAACATGTTACTGGATAACATTTTTGAGCAAAGAGAAAAAAATGGCAGGCTATAGATTTATGCATCTTTTAACTATGAAACGGTTTTCCAACGGGAGCCTCCTTTTGAGGCTTTGATTTCAAGAGACTGGAGTGTGGCTGCAGGGCCCCAAAGTCCTCAACTCCCCGTAGGGCTGAGTCTCAGCCTCCAGGGATGGCTCGGAGAGGGGGCAGCCGAGGGGGCGCCGGAGGACGTGATGTCACGTAGGCAGAGTGCATTGCTCAGCGTGGTGTTGATTGCCCATCTGAATTCTGCACTTGAGTTTGAAATGGCTGGAATTCACTTGATGTGAGGTGGCAGGGCAGCAGACAGCGGCAGCGTGGTTCAGGGGAGGTGAGCCTGGAAGGGTCAGGAGCCAGGATAGGCCACCTGCGTCCCCCTCCCCGCAGCCACCCGCTCGCTGCCCGCCCTGAGTCAGCAAAGGCAAAGGAGAGAGGGAGCAGTAGTCCAACAGATCCTTTTCTATGTCTCCCCACTTAACTGCCCTCCACCGCCATTCACATCCTTGTATGCTAGTTTCTAGAATTTTCCACGAGGCGGTGTCTCTGTGGCGGAGTCCGGTGCTTCATATCGCTTTGCGTGTGTCTTGTCCCATCTCTGTTCAGGATGGAGACAATGGCAGACAGCTTCTCAGCAAGAGACACAGCTTGCAATCCCGCAGAGCCGCGAACGTGAGATTGGAGACGTGTCTAGACAGCATATTTAGACAACCAGAAAGGAAACACAGATGTCCCCGGCTCCCGATACCAGTGCTACGTGGCTCTGTGCTCTCTGCCGCATCCCCCTTCTTGATCTCCCGGGACGAGAGCCACGATACCCAGCACGTTGGAGGCACTGGATTTCTCTGCTGATCAGAGGCGGCTCTCATCCCTCGCAGGACCCGCCCCACTCCCGGGATTTAAAGGCCGTCTCCTCGTCAACCGGGCTGTTCCCGACATGTGCAAAAATCCCCCCCTCTGGACCTCCCTGGCCAAGGACGACTTCCTTCTCTCGCCTCTTGGCAGCCCGTGCCGACCATGCCGCCCTGGGGACGGAGACCCGCAGAGAGGGGCATGCACTGAGGGTGAGCGGTGACTCCAAGGACATGCTACGTGGGACGGGAAAAGAGCCACGTCCTGCAAAATTGCACGAGCTACCAGGGCGCTGGCGGCCAAGATGGAGGATGGGTATTATGGGTGGGTTGGAGGTTGGGTTGGGTTGACTGGGAGCTGGTTGGGTTCCTGCAAAGGCCATGAGCGAGGAAGTCGATGGCCCCACAGCGGGACGAATCAGAGTCAGTCCCGCAGAGAGGGCCACATTAACCTCCTTCCTGGGTATTTTTACTCAGAGAGAACAAGTTTTCTCCAAGAAAAGCCCTGAGGACAAACCCCAAACCCAACAAACGGATACACCCCCGAGCGGCCTCCAGTCTGACAGCCATCGCCTTCTCAGCCACACGCTGCCTCCCATCTGTCCCTCCGCAGGCCCCCCCACGGCACCTGTAGCAGAACGTCAAACCCCCGCAGTCACCAAACCCTGGATTCTTTAAGAAGGAACCCGTCCAACTTGGCTGAAACTCTTCCGTGGCTGGGGAGAGAGAACAACGCCAGAAATAGAAGTCTCGAGAACTTTGGGGGATAATAAGAAGGAGGGCTACAGATGGCAAGATATTTTTCAATCCTGTGATTAATTCTTAATGAACTTTTACATTCCCGCAAACAGAACTGAATCAGCTGGTAACTCCCTCCCAGAAGAGGGGCAGGCCTTCAAAGGAAAGTTGCTTTTGGCTCACAGAACAAAACGGAGCAACAATTCAAAACAAATGTTAATACAAGCAGTTCTAACTCAGACGGAGATTGAGCTCCAAATGCTCATTTTTGGACATTTGTGAAGCACTGCGACCACTTCCTCTGAAAGCAGACACATCCATACATCAGAGCGGAGTGAGGGGGAAAATGGTCTGTGTCTTGTTCTGTCATGGTGTTTGAAATGCTCTGGGCGCCGGCCCAGGAGCGAACCCCCCTACACACACAGGGTTTTGTGGGGAGATCCCTGAGTTTGAGATCCAGTGGCCATGACCTCGTTTTCAAGTCGGAGAAAGCACAGCCTGCAGTGGTGTGGGGGGAGGAAGTCTTGGGCTGGCCGACCCCCTCTTGAAAGTTCTTCCCCCTGAAGGGATTCTGAACTGGGACGGGACAAAGCGGGAGGTTTTAGAGTGGGTTTTCCTGATGCCTGCTGAAAAGGTATTGTGTCCATTGAATTCAATGCTAGTAAGGCAAGGACTGCCTGTGGGGCAGAGCATTGCAGAGGATAGGACGGGGTCTCTGCTCCCCCATTGTCATCGCACCTGAATCCACCTGCCCTCCGGTGTTGGCTTTTGCATCCTGTTAGAAACTTGGATCTGCCATTTCTGTACTCACATAGCTCCGTTTCCTTTTCTTGTACTCAGCAACTCAGGTGCTCTGAGAAGAGAGTACTGTGGTGTGTCTAGGGTCTCATGGTCCAAAAGCTGAGGTTACTGCCAGAGACTATTACTACGGCGCCAGATAAAGGCGCTTGTCTTCAATACAAGTAGGAAAAGCAAGGAATTTAGGGCTGTGGAGGCTGGGATTTGCATTCTTGATCCCTGCTGAGGCTCTGGGAGGCAGCTGTACGTCCACATTTCTCATTGGCCAGAAGGAGATAATAATACCTACCTCTCAGGGCTCATGTGGCTCTGAGACATCATTAAAAATTTATGTACATAATAAACCAGCGTAAAGCTTTTATCAAGAAAACTTGATTATTTAAAACGCGATTGAAAGAGTACCTATTATATTAAGACTGCACTGAAGGGAACATTGGTTTCTAACAATATGACCTTCTAAACCCAAATGTGTAACAATTATGACAGTTGCTGCTTACAGAGAGCCTAAAAGTGGCTCTAAATGCTTTATATCAGCTAACTTCTCATTTCTTACACATCAAATGAGAAAGGGAATGTCCCATCCCGATTTACAAATGACATACCTGAAGCAGGGAAGTTAGGAAACTTTCGAAGCTTTCTACACATCCTGAGGGGTGAGACTGGGCTGGAGCCAAGGCTATAAGGCTCCAGAGTCCACCCTATTAGCTGCTATGCCATATTGTCTTGCAAATCAACTAGGAAACAGATAGACATGCCGTGATATATGTTGGAATGTATACATAAGATATCAGGAAAGCAACAGAAATTTCCGGGGGTGCTGAAGTGTGGGGCCTGAGAAGAAAGGTACAAGCAGCATCTGTTGCTAAAGCTTCTAGAAAGGATGAGAAAAGGGGAGACCAGGCTGTGGGTGGGAGTGGAAGTCTGTGTAAGAAAAGCCATTGGTCTCCACAAGGTCTATGGCACCCAGTTAGGAGCCTCACAGTATTACATGGTCAGTAAAAGGGGGAGGAAGAAAAACCTGCTGATTAGTTCAGGAAGAAAACGAGCAGCCTTGCTTGCCTTGGTCTGGGCTTTGAGAGGAAAAGAAGTACTTCCAAAGAACAGTTAATGTGGGCCAGCCTACCCGATGAAATTTATATTACGTCTATCTGGAAGGTCCTGAACTGGCACACCAGTGGCACGCAGGCAGAATACCCCAGGCACAACCAAAAGGAAACACTGAAACCACGTCCTGGGGACTTACCTGCAACCTAGTCTGCCAAAGATTACCAGCTACAGCATCCACCCAAAATGAACCCATAGTTCACGCACTAAGGAAGAACCTGCCACGACAGGGGTCAGAGGACACGGTCAGTCACGTGAACTGTCCCAGAGCATCAGGTGGAAGACTGCCAGGGAGTGCCTGGGAGATGACAACATTAAAAATAACCCAAGACATGAAGAGAAGGACTCAACGTGTAAGAAAGGTACAAGATACAACTGAATACAGGGCAGACGTGAAAATCACCCAATAACTGAAATGGAAAATTGAGGAAACGGGGAGACTGTACGAAGCAGAAGAGAGCTATAACGGACTGTAGGATTGCTCTAGGGACCTACTCAACTTTACCACAAGGCTTGTTTTAGGGACTAAGTGAAATGGTATTTACAAAATGCTTAGAGAATTATAATCACAGAATAACTCTTCTTAAATAAGATTTTTTAAAACAACACATATTATTATATATATGTGTGTAACTATATATATGTAACTATTAATAATTATGTATATCATAATTAAATAATTAATAAATAATTAGCAATGTTATGTTATATGGGTGATATATTATATGTTGTATATATATCACATATATAAATATATCACCCATATAACATAACACTGTTAATTATTTATTAATTATTAAATATTAATATATACTTAGTATATATTACTTATAATATATGTATCATATATAATACATATAATAATTGTATATGTAATTTCCAAAAGGAAACACATATTTCTTAACAGAAATGAGGGACCAAATTATTGTTATATATTCCAAAAGGATTTCAAGAGAAGAAAACAGAGAGAGTGGAAGAGAAGAAACAGTCCAAGTGTAATGGCTGGAAATTTCTCAAAAATATCAATGAATCCAATAAATAAAAGATATGCACACCTAGACACATCATGATGAAGCTATGAACTCCAAAAAGAAAAAAAAAAAAGATCTTAAGTGTTTCCAGTGAAAAAAAAACAAAGTTACTTCCATAGTGAAAATTTGCCTGGCAAAGACTTCTCAATATCAACAATAGAAATCATGTGACAATGAAATAATCTATAAAGTATTAAAAGAAAATAACCTTCTGCTTAGAATTTTGTATCCAGCTGAAGTATTAGTATTATTTAATAATGAGTGTTAGATAATGCTCTTTTCAGACAAGGATTGAGGAAGTTCACCTCTATAACGCTCTGTAAAAGAGTAAGATTAAACACTGTAGAAGGAAGAAATGGAAGCCAGAATAAATTGTAGGGAGAATCGTTGGTCCATCTAAACGAGCATGATTGTTCTAAAGCAATAAAAATAATAACGATTAGATTATTCACGCTCTATGATGAAGAACAGGAAAGACAGGAGGGCAGTGGTCCAAAGTACTGTTAGATCGCAGATGAGAGGAACATAGAGGTCATGATTAATTTTACTTTTTTGGGTAAGTCAAATATATGTGGTAAAATCTTGAGTGTGATCACAAAAGGCCACGTGCCAGAGAATATGCCACGTCTAATGATTAAAGGAATACAGTGGAGTAAAAAGTATTTGATCAGTACAACAGGAAGAAAAGGAGAATAGAGAGCAAATTCACAGACACAACGGGAGATTTTAACACCCTTCTCAATTACAAGGATGTGGTAATTATATACACTGTAATTGACAAGTTCAGTTGAATGAAACATACATAAAACCCTGTCCTCGCGTATAATTGTTTTGAGCACATATAGAACCATTGTAAAAACTGACCCCTTATGGATGACTGAATCTCATCAAATACTAAAGAATGTCTATCATAAAGGAGACATCTAAAGATGATGACATTTTAGAATAAGTTTAAGGAAAAAAATTTTGACAATATTGAGAAACAGAGAGAGATTCAGATGGTGAGACCCAGACTACTTACAAAGGAGTGGAGGCAGATCAACACCAAACTCATATGCAAGGATGGATGTTAGAGTGGCTGAGGAGTAAGATCCTCAAAGGTTTCCAACCTTTGGAAACTTGGGAAAAGTTACTTTAATGTTTATTTATTTATTTATTTATTTTGAGAGAGAGAGAGAGAGAGAGAGAGGGAGAGGGAGGAAGGAGAGGGAGAGGGAGAATATGAATGAGCACGAGCAGGGGAGGGGCAGAGAGAGAGAGGGAGAGAGAGAATCCCAAACATGTTCCACGCTGTCAACACAAGGTCCGATGTGAGGCTCAATCCCATGAACTGTGAGATCAGGATCTGAGCCGAAATCCAGGGTCAGACACTTAATGGACTGGGCCACCCAGGCACCCCAGGAAAATTACTTTAATCTCAGCATACTTCCTGCTAAAATCACATTTCAGGATAAGAGCTAAAAACACTTTGGAATGTACGGCCAACCTATAGAAGCTTCGCAAACCACACTCCCTCCCTGCAAGAGTTACTCTGAATTTACCATAGCGAAATACAAAATGAATACAAATAATGAGAGAATGTCAGACACAAGACGCAAGGACATTGGTGTGGTTGAATAAAAGAGGACAATTAATACGTATCTGGCAGGAAATGCAGAGGATTCCATGGGAGAGGGGATGGGAGCAGCGAAGAGACATAAGTAGTGTGATCTGGTTCTTGCCTCGTCAGAGGGAGGAGGTGAAAGACAGACGTAGATAAAATGTTTATGGAACCGGCATCTAAGGGTAATCCAGAGATATGTAAATAGGATTTGTAAATTCAACACTACGTGAAGAAAAACTGGAAGAAAATCTGTGCTCCAAGTGAAAATAAAATTAACCGCACTGAGTCAGTTCTCCGTGAGTCAGAATAAACAGAGCTAACAGGAGAGTCACACGCACGAGAACTTCACTCTCAGAGAGAGTTCATAAAATATAAAATGTTTAAATTTATAGATATATTTTTTAAAGATTTTAAGTCATCTCTACACCCCAAATGGGCTCAAACCCAGAACCCCAAGATCAAAAGGCACACACTCCTCTGAATGAGCCAGCCAGGAGCCTCTTAAATATATCAATATTTTTAAAAAGCATAGACTTCATGATGTAAGGTCAGGCCACAAAGGGAACAAAGAGTATTTTTAAAAAAAGAAAAAACAACTCTTCTAAAATTTAAAATACGATAATCCAAAAGAGTGAAGAACATACCGAACAATACGTTCGATCCATTTGAAGAGATGGGAATTAATTGGACAACAGATATGCTGAAATGAGCCAGAACGAGACACAGAAGGAGGGAGAGATGGATATTTACGAAAACAACTCAAATTCACTTAATGGCAGAAGGAGGTTTAACACATTTCTAGTGGAATTTGGGGTCAGAGTCAGTTTTCCAAGAAGCAGCAGCTAAGAATTTTTCTAGACCTGAAGAGGGGAGAAAAACCTATAGGACAAACGCAGAGACAGAGAGAGATTACGTATAAAAGGATGACAATTTCACTGTCCTCAGGGTTTCATCAGTAGCAAAGCGCTGAGGGCGTAGATCTGCCAAATTAGGAACCAGAAAAGTCAAGACACAGAGAAATGATCCCTACCAGACTCTCACCGGGTGGCTTTTAGTAATTGAAGGAAATCAGTGATGAGGAAATGGAATTCCGAATGAGGCAAGTGGATGTTAGAAGCAGCAGTGAGCAGTGAGTGAAACTGGCCGGGGATGTTAGTTCACCTAAACAGATGTCGACTGAAGGAAACGCCAGGGCGACTCAGTGCATAGAAGTTTGCAGGTATGACAGTGATCACTCAGAATAAAACCCACAATGCCCTGCAGAGGCTGGTCCACGGCCACCTCGCTAACGTCACCACCTCCCCGCTGCTCCTCTCTGGCTTGCAGGGCTCTGGCCACACAGGTGTGTGTCCCTCAGAAGAGCTGTGGTCCTTTGTGCACGTTTCTTACACTCTCCAAGTTCCCATTCACTCAGTGACAAAGTGTGCGTAGTAACCACTGCTCACGGAATGTCCAGAGGATTAAACAGAGCTCTGGGAGCCTTTACAAAGCAAGGCTTGTACGTGGCAACTCGTCTGCATCTGACTTTCCGAATCCCTCCCGACCACCAATATCCGGCTGCCAGGAGGTGTGACAGCCCACAGAATCCCCTCCCCTGTCCTGCAGGGACCCAGTGCTGTCCAGCACACAGGGAACCAGGGAGAGAGCCCAGCCCGGTACCCGGCACAAAAGCCTTGCTTTAAGAACACCTGTCATCTGACCGTAATCTGGCTGGAGCACTCTCGGTACTAAGACGTTACCTGCAAGGCTGCTTTTGGCATCAAGCCCTCCCAATGCTTGGCATCAGATTCACACGTCCAGATGGTTTCTGTACAACGTTTATTCGGTAAAACGAGCCACGCCTCCAAACCCAAGTGTCTGGAGGCTGATGAGACGCCAGGAGGCTGATGAGATGCCAGCCTGGAGCACGGGAACCAGCTCGCAAGGAAGCAAACCAGCACCCCTCTCCTTCCTCTCTCTGGGTTTGCATCTTTTGCGTGTCCCTCTGCAGAGGGCGACAATGAGGGTGCAATTTCCCCACACACAGATGACTCCCTGGCACATGCTGTTCATTCAGCGCGCTCCCTCCTGTCGTGACACGGAGTTCGTCCCGCCGGGGACACGAACACCTTCGTAGAACAATGTCATGCTAACCTTGCTCTCTGAGGCTCCAATGAAACGATATATTCAGCACAGCCTTCCCAGTTTCAAAAAGAATCCTAAGCACTACAAGCAGTAATTGCAGATGCTGATTAACATTTATTAAAAGAGGAAAATTTTAACATGAAATAGAAAGGTGGAAAATAATACAGAAAAGGAGGAGGTGACGAATACAGGAGCTGGCACAGGTAATGTGTAGGCAGGTGTGGACTTCCTTTCATTCTCTTTTGTGTTTGTATTGAATGTTTATGATGCCATAGAGGGTTAGACTCTGATGCAGGCACACACACACACACACACACACACACACACACAATTGTGCTGAACAAAAGACAACGCATTCATATGATGAAATTTTAACTTCCTCACACATGCAGCCACATCTTGGCCATTGTATGCTAATTTATAACTTTTGATTATTCAGTAGGATTGATGGAGACTCTGCCAGGAAAGAAAGACATTGTTAACAAAATAACTATGCAAATAAATTTGCAGGTTTAAGATAGCTATTTTTTTTTCAGATTCTCTCCAGCATATTCAAATTACCCAGTTGCTTGTCAACAATTGATATATGCTAATTAAAAAATAAATCAAAGCTTTTTATGAAAGTATTAACCAATGTAATTTACATTTCTTTAAAAATATTCAATAGTTCAAACTCTCCGTCAATTTCTCTAATGAGATCTCACCGACTATAGTTG
The DNA here is from genome assembly GCF_023721935.1 of Panthera uncia. Taxonomy (NCBI): domain Eukaryota; kingdom Metazoa; phylum Chordata; class Mammalia; order Carnivora; family Felidae; genus Panthera; species Panthera uncia. The sequence continues at coordinate 148,094,165 of NW_026057577.1, forward strand.
ATTTATACACATGGACGCATGCGGACACCTACACGGGTGTGTAATCCATCAGCCGGGCGACTTCTCAGACCTCTAACTTGCAGTACATACTGGTCTCAACTTGAACAATTCTATTATCATTTCTTTTCCTCTGCTTTCTTGCTTTAGGCAGAATATCCCATAGCTATTATTTGGTTATAGGATACAAATGCTCTTTAGTTTTGACTTTTTTTGACATATCGGAGGCAAACCTCTGCTTTAGTCTATACCTCAATGGTCTAGAGCTTTGGATTTGACATCGTGAGAGAATTCAGGAATGCTATTGGAAAAATACCAATGAAAGACAGAATCGTTGAAGCAGGTGTATCACTGGAAGGTCCAGTGGTTTTCAACTGATGTAGGTAAGCTCTCCACGGAACAAACGTACCACTTAAATACGACGCAACCAGAAGGAAGCCCACAGCTTTAAAAAGTTGCGGCTTTGCCTCCTACCTGACCTCGATTCTCAATTTCCTGGGAAAACAATTCCTTGAAGTTCAAGCTGGTTGCTGAGCAATCTTCCTACAGCTTGAAATGACCATGCTGGCTTTGCCCATTTGTCCTTTTAAGATACTTGAATGGTCTGGGGGGAATTTTCAAGGTTAAGGCAGACCCTTGACAGATGACTTTCATAGAAAGGAACCAGCCAGGAGCTTCTATTAGGTAAACAGAGGACTGAGTTGTAGGAGACACTTACTCACGATTTAAAGACTAGTAGTTGTGACTCAGATGCTCAAGGTTAAGATCCAACAAAAGTTTGAGACCCAGGGATGCACACAACAGACGTGAAGAGAAGACAGTGTGCCATGGGACCACAGAGAAGCAGATGCCATAGAAAGGAAACATTTCCACAAGGAAACGCACCGCAGCGGGCGCTGTTCTTGGCTACTTAAAAAAGGGAATAAACCTCTGTGAGCCCGAGCGGTACAAATTGGAGGAAAGGGTGAGTGAGAAAGTGTGAGCTCAGTAGCACTGGTGCCCTTCTAGCAGTTTCCAACAGTACGTGATGGTTCTTGGTGAGATTTTCTGCACGACCATATCATGTTTCAGTTTGTAAAGCATTACCCACACCACTTGCCCGCATCTCCGTGGTCAAGAGCGTGGCCGAGGTGGCCTTCGAGGGTTATTCTGAAGTTGCAGGAGGAACCACCACAGGACTGGAGGAAGACAGTTCAGGTGCGGTGAGGAACCAGGCGTCCCCGTGGAGTCAGAAAGTCCAGGTTTTCCACCTCTTTGGCCACCTACTGGCTGAATGTCTTAACTGCTGACTCAACTCAATAGCTACCGTCGGCCACCACATGGGAATGCTCCGGAGGGTCACAGCGGAACTGGGGGCTTGGAAAAATCACACAGCCTCTTGGGACCTCAGTCTCTTCATCTGACAAACGGAAATTAAATTACTGAATTTTCCAGGTAGCCAAAATTGGAATAAATGGCAGGTATGGTAAAATAATTCTGGTAGCTAATGAGAAATTGTTCTATGCCAGAAATTGTGCTAAATGCCTTATGGATTCTATCGTGTTTAATATAAAACGGCCGTATGCAAACAGGAATGACCGGGGAAGCTTTGTGGGGCTGCCTGGCAAGGAGGTGCTGTGTCCACTTTCCACTTCTCCGGCACCTGTGCCCTTCCTGGCCCCTCAAGACGGGCAGCGACTGGTGCGGGTCCTGCCTGGGGCTCAGCATTCTGGTGCCTTCCGACGTCCTCCGGCCCAAGCAGGCCTCTGGGACGCCCAGAGAACGCAGGAGCCACGCACCTGCGCCGGGCTGCCTTCCAGGCCACACTGAGACAAGCGGCTAAAGTTTGCCTTAAGCCTTTTTCACGGCAAAGCACACAAGGTGCCTTCTACCACGATGACCGTTTCCAGGGGGGGACACTGAGGCACGGAGAACTAGAGCAGTCTGCCCAAGGTCAGCCGCGGTGGCAGGGTGGGGTGCCCTCCCATCTCTCTCTGACCTTGTCCTTCAATGCTTGGGTGCTTCCTCCCTGCCCTTCCAAGGGTCATGTTTGCCTGAAGTGATGAAGCCACCCCGCCCTTCATTTGCTTCCAGAACCTCCCTCCACCTTCTGCCAGTACACACCACGCTCGCACACACGCACACACACACACGGACCCACAAGCACACAATTACGCACATGTTCAGACACACTCAGGCACACGCAAGCACGCACACCACACACACACGCAAGCACGCACAAGCACACAAACATACACCACACACACGTTCGGACACGCGTAGACACAGACGTCACACACAAACACACGTCATACCCACTCCTACACACACATGCCCATAGACACATACACCACAAACACACACAGACACGCACAGACACACGCACATGCAAATGCACCACATACTCGTACACACTCAGAGACACAGGTACGCACACACGCGAACACACTGTGGAAAGACACGAGCCTTCACACTCTCCAGAGAGCTTTGGGGCCGGGTACCCCCTCACCTCTCTTTTCCCCTCCTTGGTTGCCCTGGGCCCAAGCTGACTGGTCACTGTGGTACGTCAGCTGCAGCCCAGACACGGAGCCGGGTGGGGACCTCGTGCAGGTGACCGAGGCGGCCGGGTCCGGGCGGCGGGTGCGAAGGGCTTCATGCACACGTATCTCTGGTGTTTCCATGGCCCGCTAAGGTATTTTTCTGCCATATAATCTCCCCTCTCTCTATCCTGCCTTAAATAATAACTTTTTAAAAAATGTTTATTTTGAGAGGGAGAGCGCACAAGTGGGGTGGGGCAAGGAGAGAGGCAGACAAAGAATCCCAAGCAGGCTCCGCTGTCAGTGCAGAGCCCGATGTGGGGCTCGATCTCACAAGCCATGAGATCATGACCTGAGCCGAAACCGAGAGCCGGGGGCTCAACCGACTGAGCCCCCCAGACGCCCCTCCCTTTGGTAATAACTTCGGATGGGGTATGGTCTTCATCCTTTCCTGAAACTTATTTTAATCTGAAATTAGTTTTCCTGAATTCTCAGAAGGAAACACGATTCAGGAATGATGTGAGGACTTGACTGGCCCCCTGTAGGCTGCGTCATGTAGTGATCCAAGAATGTGGCTTTTGGATCCAGGGGTCCTGGCTCTTTCCCCTCCCTGTCGTGCAGCTGGCATCACTTTCTTTCTCTGGGTGTCCTTGTCCCACTCTGTTTATTCCCACAGTCGCCACTCCTCCGTGTGGGGCCCTGGCCGGTGGTCGGGAGCCCCTGGGGGCCGCCCTGCCTGTCTGGATGAGCTGACCTGCCCTTTGCCTCCACCCTGACAGACACGGACGAGGGGCGGGGCTTGGCTTGCTGGTCACTTACTGGGTCGCCCAAATTGCAGATGGGTTTACAGGAACAGGGGTTCGTGCTCTCTGGTCTGGCTCTCCAGTGGTTCCTCTGCATGTTGGGAGTTAGGACAGTAAAAGCTGAGGCTCAAACACCATGCCGGTGTCCTCCCAGGGTCTCCCCCACCCCCATGCCCTTTGGACGGTTTTCCCTTCCCGGTGCGCCTCCTCCCTTCATCCCGTCCCAGGCCCTCCAAGCAGAGCCGAGCTGACTCATGAGCTCCTGGGCCACACGGTGCCCCCCGGGTCTGCTCTGTTCCTGCCCTGCCTTCTCCTTCCTCAGAGCGGCTGCCCTGGCCCCTGTGTCAGGGAGCCCCTGCCTCACGCTCGGCCCTGCCTGAGAATCGGGGGGACTCTTCCCCACACGCCTTCTGGTGCCAACGACGATGACATCCCACGCGTCCGGGGTCTTTCCCTTGCGGCCTCTGCCACCTCAAGGCCCCGCTCCCTGTCACCCTCTCTCCAAGCCTCCTGGGCACCGGCCCCACCTCGTCCGTGGAAGGCTCCTCTCTGCTGCCCCCTGCCACACATTTGCCATTGTCCTTCTACGTCAGGGGCTGCTGCCCAGCTGCTGTCCTGTCCCATGAATTCCACTCCTCGCCATCGTCTCACATGACCAGTCGTCAGGGGGAACTGTCAAGGCCTTGAGCCCATTACCTGCTTCTCACCTGGAGCTCCTGATGCCCATATACATCCCAAGTCTCCACGTGGATGGCCCGCAAGTGTAAGGAAGTGAGCAGTCTACAGCTGGGTGTGGCCTCCCGTGTGTCCTCTGCGCTGACCATCGGTCCACTTGTACAAGCCAGGAAGCCAAGTCTTTCCTGGCCATCAACCTCCTCACCATCCGCATCCAGAGACGGCCCCACACGGCGGATCCTACCTCTGCGACCACATCCCTACCCTTCTCTTTTCCTCACCTTGTGTCAGGTGAACACAACCTACTTCTGAGTATTGCAAAGCCTCCTGAGCGGCCTCTCTGTCCCTGCCTGGTCCTCTCCACCCATCCTAATGTCTCAACGTGCGCATTCTGTGGCAATCACGTTTCTCCAAAAACCCTCCGGTGCCTCCCCACAGCCTGTAAGGGTTGGCTCCTGCTTCCCTTCCCGGATTTTCCTCTCCACCTGCTCACATCTAACCCCTTTCCAGATGCCCCTTTCAAAATAATTCCCTTGGCCCCTTTCCCTTTAGAGTTTTCCACACATGACTACCAGGCTCTTCAAGGGCCCCCTCCCTGGCCTGGTCACCATGTAATGCATCAGGGGCCACCTGCCACCCCTCCCACAGCTCCCACCAGCCTCCCAGCCTCCCAGCCCACAGGAGTGGATAGCCCTCCAGCAGGATCCACGATACAGAAACCACCTGTTTATTCGTCTGTGTCCACGCACAGTTTTGTACTCCTCATGGGTGTTCACTGACACGAATATATAATTAGAATAGCAAATTTTACACATGTCATTTTAGCATGTGGATACAACCCCATCACCTGGGAGTATTGGCTTGCTCAGTCATTTTAAAGGAGAGTCAAGATGGAAAGATGACACATCCATTAGAGCGTTTTAAAGTGGACACACATGCTTGAGACTTTGTGCTCCATTTCGCATCATTCGGAAATATTTGTATGTTTGCCATGGAATTTCCAGTTGTCTGTTTAGAATAAGTTTAACCGCAGGCTTACTTTCTTGATGACCATATGGGGAAATATTAGAAAAAAATCATTGTCAAAAGTTATGAGCCTGTCATTTTGAAAAATGGTCAAATCCAAAGCCTTGAAGGTTGTATCAATGGAGCTGAGTGTCTATTCATGTAAATTATGAAATTACATGTAATTATGAAATTACATGTAAATTCATGTAAATTACTTTACAAGGGCATTTGGGGCTGATAAGACCACATCAGCAGTATTGGGTGCAGCAGTCAGGTTGTAGATTAGACTCTAAGTTCCCTTCAAATTTGAAGATTCTGGAATTTTCCATATAGAACACCTTTCGAGCACACCCACTCATGTGATACGAGAGAGAGAGAACTTCTGTATCTGTGAATATTAGACACTTCTTATGTGCCACATTAGGCCATCAGGGATCTGTTCAGGGGCCTTTGACGAATTGTTCCCCCCTGGCCCTCATCAACATGCTGCTTCGTCATATGGGCCCTCCAGCCAACTCCTTATGGACACAAGCCTATAGCCCCGTGCCTCATGTGAGGGCCACGCATCTCATCTGACTCCTGCCTCAGCATTTCCTGGGATGTGCTGAGTGCCCACACGCTCCCAACCTGAACATACAGGGGTAAGTAATGCCTTAGGGAGAGAATTTGTCAGCAACGAGGGAGCAAGCCGGAGGATGTAGTCTTTCTCTTTTCCTTCCCCAGAAGGACTGTTCCGAAAATCAGTCATTTATACAGCCTCTGGAAAGAAAGCCCCACAGTTTGAGTAAATGGCTGGACATAATAAAAATGGCGTTTTGATGACGCACTTTTGTATTGGCCCACTCCTCCTTTCTGGCTTGCACTTGTTTTCAAGTAGTCACACAGGGTCCCTTTGTTTCAGGCTCTGTTGAAATGAAGATACGAAAACAAAACAACTAAAGGACACTGGGAATACGGAAGAGAAGATGAATAATCATGACTCGGAAGATTAGAAAGACTTCATAGAAAAGGATCAGAAACCAAGTTTACAGGTGCGAGTACATGTCAACGCCCAAGAAGCAAAGTCAAGGAGAATGGGAGTCTGAGAGTGGGTCTTGTGTGTCCAAGCCGGGCCTGCCTGAACATCAAGAACTTGGATGCCCCGTGAAGTGACTGGGTTCAGGTTGGCTGATCAGAAGTAGAGCTGATCTTACAGTTCTCCTGAGACCAAGTATTTCCTGATGCCCAGGGGGTATGTGGCCGCTCCCCCAGCACCAGCCTGTGACTGTTTGCGGGGCCAGTCAGATAATGGCAAACACTATATGCATGGGGTTTTATGATCCTCACAATGGCTAGAAACTTCCAGATTGGTTTCACCACTTTTTAAGGCTTTCACATTCCTGAGCTTGGATCCGAGCAAGGGAGGTAAACGTGCACCTGGGTGTTTGAGTGCATTGCCCACCTAGAGGAAGGTGGGTTGGACGCGAAGTTTCAATACAGGCTATCCTGTCCTAAAGCCCAGTTAAACTCTTCTTGTAAAAGTTGGCGTGGGGACTGGAGGCTGTCAAGCATCTATGGAGCCATCGAAGGTTTTCTGTCTGGGATTGCACCTGAGAGTCCAGGCCACCCTCACCAGAAGACAGACAAGAATGGTGAGCTTGGTGACCACAGTCACAAAGAGGGGGTATGAGCAGCTGTGGATGTTGGTCACCCACTGTGACCATCTCCCTGTTGGACTCCAGGTTAGAATTGTCCCTACAGAAAAGAGCAACCCGGGAGGCTCTTAAAACTCCTGCTCAGTCCTTCCAGTTTTGGAGACTGCTGTAGGTAGGGATGTAATAGCTTCGGGCCGTGTGGAAACAGAACTGAAATCAAAGACACGGCCTCTGGCCTTGGGGAGTTTCTAGGTGAAGAGGCAGCCATTCTTTTTGTTTTCAGGATGAAGTTGCTTTTCTTCTCTAGTCTCTGCTGTTGAATTATAAATAACAGGCATTGTTAGTGCACACTGAAAGCTTCCATAACTTCCTCAGATTCTCAAAGGGGTCTGTGACCTCTATAGGATGAAGATCCATTGATTTAGAAAAAATGACATTTCTTCATCCGACATGATTTTGATTTTCCCCTACACTGTAATTCAGAAGGAAACATCATGGCCCTATTCTACTGTCAATGTGCCTCTGCGTGTGTGTGTGTGTGTGTGTGTGTGTGTGCGCGCACGCGCACGCATGTATTTTTTAACAAAACTAATTTTATGCAAACCGAGAAGACAAGGTCTCCCCCAGGCTTGTGTCTGCCAAGTCACTGACATCAAAAGAAAATTATTTTTCTTGTCTAGCTATAAAACAAAGATTTAAGCTTATCCACACAGTTGGCTAACTTATTGAAATATTGAAATCAACAAGCCCAGGAAGAAAAAGGAAAGTCCCTGATTCAAGTGTGTTTTTTCCCTTGATTAGGAGAAAATGGATGTGCAGGTAGCACGGGCTCCTTTGCAGTCAAAAGGGCAGCCGAGCCCGAGCGTGGGCTCGCTGTTCTTTCCACTTCCCTCCCTCTCGGGGTTATATGCCGCACTGTACCGTGACTGCAGCAGGCTGTAAATGATGTATGAAATTTCAGAAAAAAAATCCCATGCCAGGGCACTCAGCCAGACTCTGTATTCACAGCTATTTTTGCTACTGAGGCTCAGAGGTGGCTGGGAAAGCAAAGCCTACACGGAGAGAAACAACCACCAGGACACTCAGTGATGCTTTTAAAAAAATCAATGTTGCTCCTTCCTCCTTCCTCTTCCTTCCCCTCTCGTAGGAAGAGTGTCAAGCAAAATATTTCAACAGAAGCAAACATCTTAAAATAAACCAGCTCAGTCATTCTTTGAACCAGGTTTCAAACCAACATTTGACGGGGTCCCGTCTCTACCTCCCTGGAAGGTAGGGTGGGAAGATGGCCCATCACGTACTCCCCTGCTCCCACATGTGGCCGAGACCAGGGCCAGTGGTCTATGAAAGTCGGTGATCATGATGTATTTCAATTAAGCATTTTCTTACAGTATGTCATGTGTAGGTATATTTATGAACTTAAGGTTTATAATCCATTGTATCATCGTTAATCAATGTCTCAAGACAGTATACAGACTTGGAGAAAGGTCATTAATTAACAATAGTGAAAATAAATCCATCTTTTTTTAAAGTTTATTTATTTATTTTGAGACAGAGAGAGAGAGAGAGCAAGCAGGGGAGGGACAGAGAGAGAGGGAGAGAGAGATAATCCCAAGCAGGCTCCATGCTGTCAGCACAGAGCCCCAACACAAGGCTTGAACTCATGAACCATGAGATCATGACCTGAGCTGAAAACAAAGTTGGACGCTTAACCGACTGAGCCACCCAGGTGCCCCAAATCCATCTTTAAAATACACTTCTTGATAAACTCAAGTGTTTTGGCCAACTTTACAGCTGCATATGTGGTCAGGTTATTTCATTCGACAAATAGGTATTTAATGATTATCTGTCTTCCCTCAGTAAAGGTAAGTTCCAGAAGAGTAGGGAACTGCGTTTGTGTTGAGAATCGTACATAATTAAGAGGTGTGTGAGATGTAAAGGAATGGGGTGCCCTTTTAGTTAGTCATTCCAGGGAAGGCTTCAATAAGAGGGCGATATTTGTATCTAGTCTCGGAGGCCGTGAGAGACAGGACAAAGGCAGACAGGCAGCCGGAGAGGGTTTCAGGCAGAGGGAGAAGACTTTTACAGAATAGCTCAGTTGACACAAACGTTTAAGGGCTAGCTTAGTTTTGCCCATTTCTCCTGTGTACTTAAGGGGACACTTCTTTGGGGGAACCTCCGAAGAGTGCAATGCTGAATCATAGGAGAGGTGTTAAGTTTAACTTCTTAAGAAGTTTCAAAGTGTTTCCCAAAGTGGCTTTATGCCCCGGTGGTGTGTGAAGGTTTCAGCGCCCTCACACGCTCCCCAACACCTGTCGGCCAGCTTTTAAACTCCTCAGCATTTGATAGTGGTATCTCATTGCCATCTTAATTCGCATTGCCTTCATGAATGGTGATGCTGAGCGTCTTTAACGTGCTTACTGGCCATCAGTATTTCTTTTTCAGTCACATACTGACCAAATGGACGTTCTAATCGTTTGCCAACTTTTTAGTTGGTTTGTTTATATGTGTATCGCTATGGTCTGAATGTTTCTGCCTCCCCCAAATTCATAGCCCCCAAAGGTGATGGTTTTCGAAGATGGGGCTTTTGAGAGGTGGTGAAGTTGTGGGAATGAATGGGATCCATTCCATCATAAAAGAGGCCCCAGGGAGCTCCCTCACTCCTTCCTCCAGGTGAGGACACAGAAGACACCCATCTCTAAATCAGGAAGTGGCCTCGCCAGACAGAAGAGTGTCTTCATCTTGGACTCCAGAACCTCACACTGTGAGAAATCACCTTCTGTGGTTTATAAGTCATGCCGTTTGGGTTATTTTGTTAACAGCAGCCTCAACACACTAAGGCACTTAGTCATTAGTTTTGAGTCCTCTTTATAAATCCTGGATAAATGTCCGTTTTCAGGTGTATGATTTGACAACATTTTCTCCCAGACCAGGGCTGGTCTCTTCATTCTCTAAACAGTCGTTCCAAAAGCAGACATTTTTAATTTTAATAAAGTCCAACTTAGCAGGGGTTTCCTCTGTGGATCTGCTTTTGAGGTATTAAAAAATCCTTGCCTAACTTAAGGTCACAAAAATGCACACTCTTCCATTGTCTTCCAGAAGTTTTCAAATTTTCAGTTTTATACTTAGGTCTATAGTCCATTTGGAGTTCACTTCTATATGTGGTGAAAGGTGTAGTTTGAGTTTCTTGGTTGTTTTTTTTTTTTTAAATATATGGATATCCAAATGTTTCAGCACTGTTTGCAAAAAGACTATTCCTAATGCATTGAATTGCATTTGTACCATTTTTGAATCAATTGTACAGATGTGTGCATTTACGTCTTCTATTTTGTTCCATTGATCAATTTGTCTATTTCTACACCAATACTACAGTCTCCTGGCAACTACCACTTTATTAGAAGTCATGAAACTAGGCTGTATTCACACTGTAAATCTGTTCTTTGTTAAAGTTATTTTGCCCACTTCTAGCATTTCCATGAGTTTTAGAATCAATTTGTCAATTTCTACCAAAAAAAAAAAAAACAGGCAAATCAACATGTTAACAATAGTGAGTTTTTTCACTTTTGTACATGATATAGCTCTCTATTTACCTAGTTCTCCTTTAATTTCTGTCAGCAATATTTTGTTATTTTCAGTGTGCTGTTCTCTCATATCTTCGGACAGATTTATTCTTAATTATTCAATGTTTTGGTGCTATTGCTAATGTTTTTGTTGGCTTAATTTGAATTGCAAATTTATTTGTTGCAAACAGATATAAACAGGGTTGGCTTTAATATATTGATTTGAGGGGCGCCTGGGTGGCTCAGTCGGTTGAGCATCCGACTTCAGCTCATGTCACGATCTCACGGTCCGTGAGTTCGAGCCCCGCGTCAGGCTCTGGGCTGATGGCTCAGAGCCTGGAGCCTGCTTCCGATTCTGTGTCTCCCTCTCTCTCTGTCCCTCCCCCATTCATGCTCTGTCTCTCTCTGTCTCAAAAATAAATAAACGTTTAAAAAAAGTTTAAAAAATATATTGATTTGTACGCTGTAGATTTGTTACACTAGTTATTGGTTCTAGTAGGTTTTTTTAAAAGAATTTTTTGGATCTCTTCCACAGACAATCATGTCATTTGTGATGGATGCTTTTTTCGTTTCTTCCCTCATATGGCTGTACTGGCAAGAACCTCCAACATAACATTGAACAGAAGTGGTGACAGCATTGCTCACATCTTGGCCTTGATCTTCCAGGGAGAGCATTCGGTCTTCTACCTTTAAGTGTGATGTTAACCAATTTTTCATGGGTGACCTTTATCAGTGTGAGGGAGATTCCTTTTATTCCTAGTGTGTGGAGCATTTTTATCAGAAGTTTGCTTGAGTCCATCAAATGTTTTCCTGTGCCTCTTTAGAAAACCAGATGACTTTTCTTTTCTAGGTTGTTAATATGGTTAAGTTACATTGACTGGTTTTGGAATGTCGATCCAACCTTGCCTTCTTGAGAAAAACCCAACTTAGTCATGAGGAATGTTTAATATGTGATTTGGGTTCTCTTTGCTAAAATTCTGTTTAGAATTATGCGTCTATGTTCATGAGGGAGTATTGGTGAGTAGCTTTCTTTTTCTGTGATGTCTTTGTCTGCTTTTAGTATCAAAGTGATGCTGGCCTCGTAAAACGATTTGGGAACACTCCTCTCATTTTCAATTTCTGGAAGAGTTTGTGCGGAATTGGTACGGTTTCGTTCTTACATTTTTGGTGGAATTTACCAAGGAAACCTTTCAGGCCTAGAATTTTCTTTTTGGGAAAGTTTATGACAAATTAAAAAAAAAAAATAAGGGATATGGCTCTGTTCAGATGACCTGTTTCTTCTTGAGTGAACTTTGATAACTGGTGTTTTTCAAGGACTTTGTCCATTTCATCTAAGTTTTCAAATTCATTGCCGTGAAGATATTTATCGTATATTCATAAACCTTTTAACAGCCATAGAACCAGTAGTGAGGTTGCCTCTTTAATTCCTGATATTGACAAAATCTACCTTCTCTCATTTTTTAATCAGTCTCCCTCCAGGTTCATCAGTTTTGCTGATATTCTCAAAAAACTAGCTATTGATTTCATTGATTTTCTCTCTTTTAAGTTTTCTATTTCCTTGAGTTTTCCTCTGATCTTTATTTTTTCTTTTCTTCTGCTTGTTTTGAATTTCATGTGCTCTTTCTTTTCTAGTTCCTCAAGGTGGAAACTTAAGTCAATTATTTGAGAATATATATTTTTTTCAGCCATCTACAGGTAGAGCTAAATGCGCCCTCCTCCAAACACTGCTTTGGCAGCATTCCACAAATTTTATTACAGAGTGTTTTCATTTTTCTTCAGTTTAAAATGTTCTCCAGCTTTCCTTTTGATTTTTCCTCTGATGCTCTCATATTATGCACTTTCCAAATATCCAGGGATTTTCCAGACAGCTCTCTGGTTTAGATTTCTAATGGAATTAGTTGTGGTCAGCAAATATACTTGTAAATTTGATGAGCTTTGTTTTACGACATTAAATATGGTCGATGTTGGTAAAAAATTTTGTGGGCACTTGCAAGAGCATGTATTCTGCTCTTCGCTTGGTGGGGTTTTCTATAAATGCCAAGGAGGTCAATTTGGTTGATGGTGCTGTTTAAATCTTTTATATCCTTACTGATTTTCTGTTCACTTCATCAATTATTGAGAGAGGGAGATTGCCATATTTGAGTATAATGGCGGATTTATCTTTTTCTCCTATTTTTCAGTAATGTGGTATTTTCCTGATTCATTGCATGCCTGGGAATCTTTTACTGGCAGACAAGCTTTGAATTCTACCTTGTTGGCCCTCGGATAGTTTTGCATTTCCAGAAGTGTTCTTGAGCTTTGTTCTGAGGCGTAGTTAAGCCACTTGTAAGCAGTTTGAACCGTTTGGGTCTCGCTTTTAATATTTGTTAGGCAGGACAGAGCAGTGGTTGGTTCAGGGATGATCCTGTCTGTGGAGGCAAGACCCAGCTGAGAGTACTCTGCCCAGCATCTCGTGAACCGTGCAAACAGTAGCTGCTGCAGGGCTCAGCTCGCTTTTTTGCCTGCCTAACAAGGACAACCATCCTTCATTGCCTGACTTCCAGTGTCTTTAAAATCATCATGTCCTAAATCCTAAATTTTGTCCATTTTTTCCTTTCAAGGGAGAGGGTGTATTCAGACCCGGTGACTAATTCACGTTGGCTAGAAGCAGAAGTCAAGAACCTGTGTCCTTAGGGAGGTATGGATATGAGGTGTGGGATCCAGTCTGCCCATTGGCATCTGCCAGAGAGTGACTGACAGGAGTGTTCTCTCTGGACCAACGGCTATTGGGAACCACCTGGTATCTCTGTGCATGTACTTTAGAAGCCAGTTTCCTATTTTGTAAAATATAGCTACGTAAAATTGGGTAATACAATTCTTAAAACTACTTATTTTATTTATTTTTGGGAGAGCACGAGTGGGGCCAGGGCAGAGAGAGAAGGACAGAGGATCCAAAGTGGGCCCTGTGTTGACAGGCTGACAGCAGTGAGCCTGACATGGGGCTTGAACTCACGAACTGTGAAGTCATGACCTGATCCCAAGTCGGACGCTCCACCAGCTGATCTGCCCAGGTGGTGCCCCAGGTAATAGGATTTTTAAATCTATTTACGTTGGTCCATTTAAGCCGCAAAGCAATCAAGTGAGGAACTGAGTGAGGTGCCGCTTCCTGCGCTGTTGGGTCATGGCGCCTCTCAGGAAACACCCGTCCATCAGCAGCGACATGCACACAGATCAAGGGCGCAATTAGAGTGTTATTAAACATTAGGGACACGTACTTCCTTTCTCACTACAACTTAATACAAGCAGGAGCTCTTAAATTCCCATCTCATAGCCCAAGGCTGATTTTGCTCCCTGCCCCCGCCTCATCTTTGACCTTGAAAACCTTTCTGTGGAGGAACCCTGACCGTGGTCTTTTTCTCATATTGGTCCCCCAATCACATGCCTTGCACTTCCTAGCACATCAGTGATAAAACCATCGAAAATGAAATAGGTCTCATAGGGACCACTGGTAGCTGTTCAGGGTTCCAGTCGGTATTATGTCCATATTCGTATGTCCTGAGATACGGTGTCCTGTTTCTAACTCTGCCCGGGCATAGGGGAAATAGACATTGCATTTGTTCAGCTTCCCCATGGAGCAGGACCCACACCATTTCTTCACTTTGCTAGGCAAAGAGATGACTCACCTCTCCATAAAACACTTTCTTTGTTATCCCTAATTTTCACACATCAAGATGACGGACAACAAGATTCATTTTTATGCAAGATTCCCCCTTGACTCAGGATGGAATATTAACTCCCCACAAAAGCACCACCACACAGCTAAGATTTTACTTTTTCTCCATCAGAACACTATTTCAGGGCCTTGAATGGAAATACTGATGGTGTAATATAACCATTCTTCTACCAAAATTATTTCTTACAGCTTGTCAGAAGCAGTGTTGGCTAGATAATAAGTCCAACGCCTGTGTTAATTTCCTCTTAATAAATTCATGTGGGACTATTAGTAGCAGGAGTTCCCAACCCCATCTTTGTCTTCTCGAATTTTTAATGCTTGAATTCCTATCTTCAGACCCCATTTGTCACCAAGTAGTTAGCTTACTTGTTGGCATCTTCTGCCCCCAAGTTGAATTAATGAAACCTTTATTGTGGAAATGACCTTCAATCAGCACAGCTTCTCATTTCCCAACTTCTTATACTTTAATGGAACGTGCTTCCCACTCTTCCTGCCCAATGCTGTTAAATGTGTGTGGTCGGACACACAGAACAAAGGTAACTTAGAAGATGGGTATAGTTCCTCGGGTTACATTTTTAAAAAAATGAGATATGAACAGTAATCTCACTTTTTTTTGTTACTGATTCTCCATTTTATGGGTATAGCACAATTGTTTGTCTGTTTTTCTCTCAGTGGACTTATGGATTTTTCCCCCAGTTTTTGTAGCTATCTATTTTTTTATACAAATCTTTTGTTGACATAAGTTTTCATCTTTTTTTCTCAAGTAATTACATTGGAGTGGAATTGTCAGTCTTATTTTGCTCTTGAGTCCCCAGTTTGGACCTGGTTCAGTGGGGAAGCTCAGTGCTGCTCCACTCAATGTCAATAGAGACATCTTGAAACCTGGGTCACCTTGTGTTTCAGGGCTGAAGTTATCAGAAGGCTCATTCCCTTCTTACCTGGTGGTTGATGTTGGCTGGCATCCAGGACCTTCACTGAGCCTGACATCCAGAACACCTGTGTGTGGTTTCTACTTGAGGAGGCCTGGCTTCCTCGCAGGTTGGTGGCTGGTTCCAATAGCGAGCATTCAGGAGTACAAGGCAGAGTGCATGATATTTTTATGACATACTCAGAAGTCACATAGTGTTATTTCTGCCATATTTTATTGGTTGGGACAGTCACAGGGTTTCACACAGTTTCAAGAGTAGGACAGCTAGGACATAGACCCTACACTCAATGGGAATATTGTCAAAATTATGTCATAGGAATAATATGTGGGATGCAGTGTATTTTGTTGATCATTTTTGGAAAATACAATTTGCCATAAATGCTCAAGAGATGATCTCTTTCCCTAAGGCAATATGTACCCCCAAACTCAAAAACATTTATATCTTTTCTCTCAGTCATCTCACTTGGATATTATCCTAAGGGAATTAAGACCAAAACACTCACAGATTTACGTATAAAGATATTTGTGATAACACTTTGAACAATGGGAATATTTAGAAATCAATTAGAAAACATGTAGATGCAAATATAGAAATAGAGTTATTTTACATTGTGGTTTGAAGTATTCCTACAACTTCTTTGATATTCTTCCTTATAAGAGATGAAACCTAATCCCCCTTCCTTTGAGTAAATAATGGGCCTAATGAATTATTTATACACAATATAATAAACAGTATGTCATCGTGTGACTTTGGAAACTGTCATGAAAGTCACTGAGACTCACACCTTCTCTACCTTAGATCTCTCACTTTGCGGAAAGTCGCCTACATATTATGAGGAGAGGTCCACGTGGTGACCCATGTGAAAGTGCCATTAAAAAATTTTTTTTTCCAGCCTTCAGATGACCATCGCCCCACCTGCCATCTTGATTGCATTGTGACTGTAATGCTCTGTCTCCTGTATGGAGATGGTGAGCCAGAATCTGCTCCCAGATTCCTAAATCTCAGAAGCCATGTGAGATAGTAAATATTCTTTGAAGCTTCAAGTTTTTAAAGAATAATTTGTGACACACCAATAGATAACTAAGTTTTACAACATTCCACTCAACGGAATGCCGTGAGACCACTGAAAACCATATTTTATAAGATTAGTCTATGATACGGAGATACATTCACAACGCTACTAACAATACAAACTGACCAAGTCAATATATGCAGTATAATCACAATTTCTTTTTACAATGCAAATCTATACGGAGACAGAAAGATTAAAGGAAAAGAGCGTTTAGTACTCGATGAGGATGATTACTATGGTAAAAAATTTATCCTTTATCACTTGGTCTGAGATTGAATCCCACTTACTAGTTGTGCGAACATAGGGCTGTATAACCAATTATTAAGTCTCTACACCTCAGTTTACTCATCTATATAATGCAACTCATATAATGTCACCTAATTTATGAGGCTTGGGGAGAAATAAATTAAAAATGTCTAAAAAGTACTCAGTGCCCAGATTGTGGCAAGTATGTAACGAATGTTAGATAATTTTCACTGTGACCACGAGTAATAAATAGTTCTTTCTGGAACTCACGACTTTTCTAAAATAGATTTGCATCATTTTTATGGCTGTAAAAGCGCTCTTTAACTCGGATTCCTATAATGGTAATTTTTGTAACCTTGTGTTTGAGGTACTCCCGCTCCTTCCTCCCTTTGCTTACAGAGTGGGGACATCTGAGGCATAGGAGAGGCTCAGACTAGAAGCACTGCAGGGTCCTCGCTGTGTTGTGACCCGAGTCTTCGACGTGCAGGCAAGGAGCCGGAGAATCAGTCACACAGTTGGCTGTGAGCGGTGGCAGCTGAGGAGAGGAGTCAGCCTGGACACAGTACAGTCCCGTCTGTGTTCCTGGGTAATGAGGCCCAGCAGATCTTTCTGGAAAGTGAAGATAGCCCAGTCCATGAAGCCTCTAGCTGCAAATCCCCCGGGCTGGTGGGGACATTTTTACAAAGGCAAGGCACTCCCTGTTTCAGAGATAGTACCACATTTAGTGGACTCTGTGTGCATAGTCCTGTAAACTTACATCAGTCTTTTATTTTAATTTTTTAAACATGTATTTATTTTTGAGAGAGAGAGAGAGAGACAGAGTGTGAGTAGGGGAGGGGCAGAGAGAGACGGGGACACAGAATCCGAAGCAGGCTCCAGGCTCTGAGCTGTCAGCACAGAGCCTGACACGAGGCTCGAACTCGTGGACCACGAGGTCATGACCTGAGCCGAAGTCGGACGCTTAACCGACCAAGCCCCCCAGGCGTCCCAACTTACATCAGTCCTTATTCTTTTTTTTTATTCTTCCATGTATAGGGGCCCCATGTCCATCAATATAGTTGTATAAAAGAGACACAGTGTCAGGCCTTCCTGTTTTGTCTTTTAACCAGACCTTAGAGATCATGAAGGTGTGGATCACACTTACCCCTAGTTCTGTAAATCCAACTTTCCATAAATAATTTTAAAATGAAAGATTGAAAACACACAAAAATGAGCCTCATATTATAAGTATGGAGATACCCTCCCTGGGTTTCCTTGGGAAACACAGTTTCAGAAATTCAAGTTTAAAAACAAAAATAGGGGCGCCGGGATGGCTCAGTCTGTTAAGCGTCTGACTTCAGCTCAGGTCATGATCTCACAGACCGTGAGTTTGAGCCCCACGTCAGGCTCTGTGCTGATGGCTCAGAGCCTGGAACCTGCTTCGGATTCTGTGTCTCCCTCCCTCTCTGCCCCTCCCCTGCTCATGCTCTGTCTCTCTCTGTCTCAAAAATAAATAAAAACATTAAAAAAATTAAAAAAAAACAAAAACAAAAATAACTGGGCCAGGAGAATGAATAGTCATGGTTTTTTGATGATCGCTCTTCCCTCCGAAAGCAGCTACGCCACACATCTGTGGCATCTTGCCTTGTGTCCCCCTGTGAGCACGTTGGGATGATGGTCTGCTCTTCGGCAATAATGGGGACGTGATGGCATTCTTCTTGTCCACCGGAGAGTTAGCACAGAGTTCCAAACAGAGCCTCCCCAGTTGTGCCCAGATTTAAATTTATTCCTGCTTCTTCTTTTTGTTTATCCACTGAGTTCAAAATGCCTTTCTGAAGTCAAAACACTCTGCATCAACAACTTTCCAGGATATTCCATTCCAGAAAACCTGTCAATAAACAAAAACCAAAAAACTGACGTGTGAGATGCTCCTCTGAGTTTTAATGTCTATTAGTTACTACAGCTAGTGACTACTAACTAGTCTTACTAGTACCAGAGACTATTCCTTATTGCTGGGATCTTGTCTTGTCCCCCTTTACTCACTGGATCTTCTAGACCTCTTCAGGAGACCAGTTAACATCTTTTTTTTAAATCTGTTGTGCTGAGAATTTAATGTTTCTTTATAAAGAAACATTTTATAAAGATGCTTATTCTCAGCAATATTTCAAAGATTACTTGTTGTGATCAGCATCATATTATAAATTTATTTCCATGGACCAGACTGCAGCCAATCTTGCCCAGACATCAAATGTTATCTCAGAATTTGCTCCTCTATTTTCAAGGCCCTTCTAGCGAGGTTCGTTCTGTCTTTCCTATTGGAAAAGAGAGACATGAGAGTGGTTTTCTTCTTTCAAGAGTCAAATCCCCTCTGGTTATGCCAACTTGTAGTTATTTTCCAGTGCTTCAAAAGTTGCCTATTGTGTTTTACACAAAGTTCATAATTGTCCTTGGCTGGAAAGTTAGTCCAACACAAGGAATTCCTCTAGGAAGGAGTTCTTTTTTTTTTTTTTTAATGTTTTTATTTATTTTTGAGACAGAGAGAGACAGAGCATGAGCAGGGGGGCGGGCAGAGAGAGAGAGAGGGAGACACAGGATCCGAAGCAGGCTCCAGGCTCTGAGCTGTCAGCACAGAGCCCGACGCGGGGCTCAAACTCACAGACTGTGAGATCATGGCCTGAGCCGAAGTTGGACGCTTAACCGACTGAGCCATCCAGGTGCCCCTCTAGGAAGGAGTTCTAAGAAGGGATTGAGAAGGCACATCTTAACATAGTTTCACATTTCTGTTTTAAAAATGTACCAATTGTATGGATGTGAGAAATATAGTCAATTCTCATTATTCACAGTCATTCTGTTCTGTAAATTTGGCATAAATACTGAATGAGTGAATACTGAGCATTGCTTCCTGGGCGCACACAGAGTTAGGTTCCTGTGAGCTGTATTTTCATCAATCGGCACACAATCTTTTTGTGTTTCTATTAACGATATCCTATTTGACGTACGATGTTGATTCTTTAACATTAAACTCACGGCCAAAGCACTATAACCCATGTCTGAACAAAACTTACCTAATGTTATGTGTTTTCTCCATCATGCACATCACAGCCTCGTTGTGCTTGAGAATAGACAGGACTTCTGCATTATGCTTTGGGCTTATTTTAAACTGCAAAATCACTAACAAAAAGCAGAAAAACACAAAACCATGACACAAAATATATTACAAAAAGCACACCTGTTGTCAGTAGGAGAGTTAGAACCGGAAGGTGGAATGTTGTCTTGTCTGGCCACGAGAATGCTGAAAGTACTGATTTGGAAGTTATACATAAATTTTAGTAAGTTCAATTTTTTATAGGCTTTATTTTCCCTTATGCTTCATTTTGTATAGTTGCTATTTCTATGTTCAGATTCATTGATTTTTTTTTACAGGACTTAATTTTGTGTTAATACCATCCAGTGAAGTTCCCCTAATACTCAAAGTAGAGGATTTTTTAACACATGGGACTTTTATGGATAGGACTTGTTTTCATCTCAATAAGTTACGTGAGTTTCTTCCTTATACCCTCAATTTTTCTTCTCATCGTATTCATGTTTTCTGAGCATAATATAAATACTGTCTTCAAGTCTTTTTGTGCTAATTTATAATCTCTCTTGTTTCTGGGTCTGTTTTTTTAGTTTTTTTTTTTTTAATGTTTATTCATTTTTTGAGAGAGAGAGACAGAGCATGATTGGGGGAGGGACAGGGAGAGAGGGAGACACAGAATCCGAAGCGGGCTCCAGGCTCTGAGCTGTCAGCGCAGAGCCTGACGTGGGGCCTGAACCCACGGAAGGCGAGATCATGACCTAAGCTCAAGTTGGACGCTTCACCGACTGAGTCACCCGGACACCCCCTGGGTCTGTTTTTATGGGCTCATTTTTCTCCTGGTAATGGGTGGGATAGTT
Organism: Panthera uncia; assembly: GCF_023721935.1. Classification (NCBI taxonomy): domain Eukaryota; kingdom Metazoa; phylum Chordata; class Mammalia; order Carnivora; family Felidae; genus Panthera; species Panthera uncia. Next base: position 148,114,229 of record NW_026057577.1, read on the forward strand.
CTGTACCTATTGTCTTTTCTAGTAATTTTTGGTTGGACTCACTTATAATTTTGAGCTCCCAGTATTGTTTTATTGCTTGAAAACGTGTTGGACTTGAGCTGGTATATAACCAGGGCACTTTACAACCTGTGGACCAGCTTGAACCTTTTGAAGCTTGGTTTTTAGAATTTTTTTTGGACACACTTGGGGTAGATTTTACTCGAGGGCTGTTTGATCCCTAGTTCTCTGAGGGCGACTTCTGTATGCTTATTGATTTTCTGGGATCTCTACAACATGCCCAGTGTATTCAACAAGACAGCTGCAGACTGGCTGGTAGGAATGCAAATTCTCACCTCTGCCTGGGGATTTTTTTGGCTTACCTGGCAATATTTCTGAACCAGGAAGTAGTTCATTTTCCAGCCTCCTGGAGTTTCTTCTCTTCCTCCAAGGGCTATCCCTCTCTCTTCCACTGAGAAGAGTGTTCTGCCTGAGTTCCTCTACCCAGAGAGAATTCTAGAAATTGTCTGCAGGCATAATGTGATGACAAGCATTGCCTGTTTGTCTCCTTCTGTTAAGGGTCAGAGTTCTGTGCTGACTATCGTCACATATCTTGGACGTATTTTGTCTAGTTCTTATTTCCAGTTGTTTATGGCGTGTGGGTACATCCCCCACCAGTTACCCTTCCAAGGTGGAAGCATACACCCCTTAGCAAATGTTTACTTTTCTTTCTCATCTTCAGATTTTTTATCCCACTTAGCATTGGTCTTTGTATAATATAATATTTAAATTTTATATATACTTTTTATTTTTATTTTTTGGATGACTACTTTTCCTCATACTCTTCACTAAATATGCTGGCATTTCTCCACTGAATTGCAAAGCTGCCTTGGCGATGTACCAGTTTTCACTAGACTTAATCCTTGACAATGTATTTGATGTTTTGTGAATAGCATTTTTCATAATTCGATTTTCTGTTTGTTGATGGTTATTTAGAACACAGTCCATTTTCACATATTGATTTTACATCCAGCAACCTTCTGAATTTTCTTTAATTTCAATAAATTAGCTCTAGATTCTCTTGGGTTTTCTATGAACACAAATATATTGACTCTTCTACTCTTTAATATTTGCTTCCTTATTCTCACTTAATAGTGTTGTCTTGGGCACCCAGAAAAAAAAATTGAAAGAAAAATGTAGTGAGAATAAGCATTTATTATTTCTCTAATATTAGAGAAAATTCTGTTGTCATTTCACAATCAAATGTGGTATTCATTATAGTTTTTTTAGCAAATACTGATTATAATAAGTAAAATTATGTTCTTTCCAGATTTTAGAAAAGCTTTATTTTGAATGTAATTGAATTTAATTAAATATAATTACTGTATGCCTTAAATTAATTGTTTTCCATCTAAGTTTTGAATTGCAGTTACAGATTTTATAATGTTGATTATCCTTATGTTCTTGGCATAAAACCAATATGTTCATGATGTATTATTTTTTTAATGTATCACTGGATTTAGCTTGCTGATATATTGAATATTGTTCCTTCTATGATCAACAGTGAAAGTAGCCTACAACATCCTTTTCTTATAATGTCCTTGTCCCTTTCTTATAATGTCCTTTCTTATAATGTCCCTTTCTTATAATGTCCTTGTCCCTACTTTGAACAATCTTATTATCAGATTTGAGACCAGCTTTTTTATCCTTGGATACAGGATACAGGATGTAGTCCTTGGATTAACTTCTACAATGTTAGAATATCTGTTCTTGGAATCATTGGTAGAATTTTTACCTGAAGGCCTTTTTGTTTTGTTTTTAGTTTTTGGTGAAATTTTATTTTATTTTATTTTAAAGTTTATTTATTTATTTTGAGAGAGAGAGAGAGAGTGTGTAAGCGGGGTAGGGGCAGAGAGAGAGAAAGAGAATCCCAAGCAAGCTGGGCACACTGTCAGCACCGAGCCCCACGTGGGGTTCGATCTCACAAACCATAAGTTCATGACCTCAACCCAAATCAAGAGTCAGACACTCAACCCACTGAATCACCCAGGTGTCCCTTTGTCTCCTTGTAAAAATGCACTTACTTGTTTTATTAATTTCTGCTGGTATCTTATAACATTCCTTCTACTTTGTTCATGCTTATTCCTTTGCTTTTTTTTCTCTAATATATTGATTTCAATAATAATACTATGTATTTCCTGTCAATCTTCTTTGCTAATGTTAGTATAATTCTAAATGTCTTTATAACTCTTATTTTGGGAAGTAGTATTTTTATTATCATTTATGTCTAGGTGTATTCTAATTTTTATTTTTATTTATTTTTATTTTTTACTTTTTCTACATCCAATGTGGGGCTCAAACTTACTACCCCGAGATCAAGAGTTGTATATTCTACCAGCCAGGTGCCCTGTTTTCTAATTTTTATTATACTTTCTTCTGTGAATCATAGGTTCTGCACAAGTTTGCTTTGAGATACAATTTACTTGCACTCTGGTCAGAAGAAATAGTCTGTGAAACCCATGATGATTTGTCTTAGGGTCTAGATAACAAAATCAATATTAACAAAAGTTCCAATATTAGTCAATGTTCCCAGGTGAAGTGTTCTATATATGTTTTTTTAAATCAAGATGTTTTATAATTGCAACATTAAAGTAGCCTATATCCTATTTCTATTCCATATATTTATGTCATAGTTGCTGAAAGAGATTGTCCTAATGATCTCCCACAATAATAACACATTTTTCATTTCCATCTGTAATTGTCAGTGTTCGTCTTCATATGTCCTGAAGCTCTGAGATACAGACACGCACACTGAATTTTACATGAAGCTATTCAGAATTTTCCTGGGGAAACTTATCTATTGTCACTATGTTTATATTTTTATGTTTGATGATAATTTTGTCTTAAAACTCTACTTTGTTCTAAGTTAATACATGTTTTCTTTGCTTAATGCTCTTTTTGCTTTGGTTAAACTTGATTTTGACTTTGTTTATCCTTGTACTTTCAACAGCTCTGTGTTTTGCCTCATTCACATGTGGGTAAAAACTTGAATAGACATTTCTCCATGGAAAATATAAAAATAAGCATGTGAAAAGATGTTTGACATCAGTGATCATTAGGGACATGCATATCAACACTACAATGAAACAAACAAACAAAAGCTACAATGAGATACCTCTTCACATCCGTTGGGCCGTCTACTAAAAAAAAAAGAAAACACAAGGTAATAAGTATCGATGAGGATGTGGAACAATTTGAAGCCTTGCGGACTGTTGGTGAGAATGCAAAGTGTACAGTGGCGGGGCAAATACTATGATGTTTCCTCAAAAAATAAAAATAGAATTATCATATGATTCAGCAATTCCGTTTCTGGGTATTTACCCCAACGAACTGACAATGAAGATTTTACACATCAATGTTCATAACAGCACTGTTTACAGTAGCTAAAAGATAGAAGCAACCTAAATGTCCATCGAATGATGACTGGATGAGCAACACGTGATGTGTACATTCAATGCGACATTATTGAGCCTTAAAATGAAGGAAATTCTGACCCATGCTCCAGCACGGATGAACACTGAGGACGTTGTGAAATAAGCCCGTTGTGGAAAGAAAAATACTATGTGATTCCACTTAGTCAAAATCGTGGATACAGAAAGCAAGCTGACAGAGGCTGTGGAAAGGAGAAATGGGAAGTTATTGTCTAATGGGAAGGGAGTTTCAGCTTTACAAGATAAAAAGAGTTCTGAAGATGGATGGCGGCAATGGCTGTCCAACATTATGAACTCAACTGTGCACTTACAAATGGTTACTATGATAAATATTGTTATGTGTACTTCACAATAAAAAATGGGGAAAAGGGTGTGACATTTCCCAAACTGATTAATCACAGAAATGTCCCCCAGAATCGGCTCGGCTAGAGGCCCCCTAATGACCACAGGGAGCTCTGGCAAGGTTTGGAAATGGTGTTTGGACAGGGACACTAGAGCCTGACCCTAAAACCGGGTGGAAACAATTTCTCCTAAAAGCTCTCAAATGATCTCTTTAGTTCCATTCAGAAGGTGACACCAATACATTTCGTACTTTATGGGATTAGGGAGACATCCTCCCCACATCACCCTGATACACACACACACACACACACACACACACACACAGAGGGAGAGAGGGAGAGGGAGAGAGAGAGGAGAGAGAGAGATTACTTCCTTTCCAAAGCAAGAAGTATTACTTCTCTCTGGTTAGCTTACCTAGTGGGCCTTCAATTCCATGGGAGAGACAATGCTTCTCCCCACAGAGTCCAGAGAGATGGTTTAGAGAAGGCCCATCCTTCCTCAGGAACTTGATCTCCCCCACGTCAGGAGGCTCCATGGAGAAGTAAACACCTACACTGGATCGTTCCACCACTAGGGCACGTCCTAGAGGAGAGCTGGAGCCATGCTAGATGCCTAAATGCCATTCTTTAAGCCATTCTGAAGTGAATACTTGGGTATTTACCTTTGGGTAAAACCCACTTGGACCTTTTCGTATGCTAAGGTTTGCCAGGCAAAGGACACCTTCCTGCACATGGGACAGATGGACATAGGTGGCAATTGACATCTCGAAGGCCCATCAGACAGACGCGTGCATCATTTCTTCCTCCTCACCTTCCTCCCCCTCGCTTGCACACACTGGGAGCCTCCGAGGCAATTGTCGTGGGAAGTAAATCCATGCTTCTTTGTTGAAGGGAGCAGAATATTCAGGAACCAAAAGGGTAAACACCCCAATGAAAGGAGCATGCACATCTGTTAGGAGAAATGAAACAACACACATCTCACCAAGGACAAGCATTTGGAAGGAGGAAAAGACAAAGGTTCAGCGGGAAGTGCTTGGAGTAACTGGAGGCAAAGCTTAGGGCAACTGCAATGACTCCAGTGGAGTAGACTCGGTCTGTCTTTGAATGTTGAAGAGGTGAGTTTCAGAAGGCGGAGAGTCAGGCCAATGGCAAGCCTGCGGGGACGTCTGCAGACTGATGCCCACGACACGCGGATGGCAGAGAGGCTGCGGAGAGCAAGGGATTACACGGCGGCTTGCTGGAATCAAATAACTCTAATTGCATTTAACAGAAGATTTTAGCGTGCGTAGCAGAGGGTCAGTTAATAAGCCCGCTTACGGCCAAGAGCTGGGGTCTTATTAAATTTTAGAGGCAGTACGGAGACACTGTGAGACCCTGTCAAAAGAAGTCAAGATCAAAATGAGGCCGGTTGAAGATAATTCTTTCTGTCTCTGCCATGTCGATGGAGGCTCTGAAATACTAGAAACAGGAAAGGGCTTGAAAACTCTCTCTGGCAGGTGACAGGAGCTAGGAGTCAGGGAGAGGAGACTTGACCATGAGGGTGGACACGGATGGAGGAAGTTCAAAAACAAACAACCAAATAGACAAACAGAGCCAAGTGTGATGGGCTGAGGACAGAGAGAAATCACTCAAAGCCTCACGGGGGGAGAGAGAATGGTGACCTTCAGTGGAGACCTCCAAAGGGTGTGCAGGTCTCTGGCTACATGGCTGAAGTTTGTGGACGGGGAGACGACGTAGCCACGGGTTCGTCCACTCACTTAGTGTTACCGAGGGAAACGCGTTGCACTTAGAAGCAAAGTACAAGTATGTGTAACGAAAATTAGCCCGTGCCTTCCAGCCGTTCATGGTCTAGAGGAACACACAGGCAGGTGACTGGCCTGTGACAGCAGGAGTCTACAGAGCTATGATACAGCTGAGGGCAGGGTCCCAGGGAACCTCTAGGAACAGTGCCTTACCAGCTTGGGGATTGGGCTGGGGGAGGAATGGCTCCTTCAGGTGCTTGGAGTAAGGGACACCCTCTCTAGGGCGGTCGATGCCCGCGATTGTCGCTCTCAAGCAGGACTCTGACGCCGGTGCCTCAGGAAGGCAACGCTTTGCGTCTCCAGCAACATCCATGTCAAATGACTGGAACACGCATTTTCTGCAGGTTGCCTTTTGACAAATGAGCCTAGAGACGTAGAGCCCAGGGGGCGCAGAGGGGCGAGCACGGTGTGTCGAGGAAAAGGGGGGCACGGCAGCACTAAAGCCAAAAGCCGGGCTTCCGACCCTGGAACGTTGAGATGCAGGACGCCATGTGTTCTGGTTAATAGGTTAATATTCTAACCCTTTAGGTATCTCAGGATACCACATGACAGACACGATTTCATTCCTGATCCCTGCCCTGGGCGTCTGCTGACTCACGATGGGGTGCTGCTCCCCGCATCCTGAAGTTGTTTCTTCCCTTAGTGCTGCGGCCAAGACCCAAGACCACAATACAGATCTCGTGCAGATGCCACACACATTCACTCCACGGCCACACGGCGGGGCTCCCGCCTGGCGTCCCCTCCTCGCCTTTCCTCTCCTCCCACGGGTCTGGTTCTCCACCAGAATTCAGGGACGTGGTTCCCCAGCTGCTCCTTTTCTGTTCAGAAAATCAGCCCTTCATTTCTTTCCTTTCCTAATTCATTACCATCTCGTTGAAAAATGAGCCAGATTGCCCCTCCCGTCCCTCTGCCTGTAGTTGCACGGAGTCTTTCTGATTCGGTTCTCTATCCCCTTCACGGGTATGTATTCTGAGCCCGTTACAGAAATTACTGAAGAGGAAGGGGTTGCTGGCTGACCTGGAAACAAGCACTGTATCTACAAGCGAGCCACAGGGTAAGAATAAATGGTGAGAGGTAGAAATGTCTGGAAATTGTTGGTGGCCCCTCTCTATTTTTAGTCCCTGGAAGCAGGGCTTGAGTCAAGGATTCAGGAGGAACAGTTTCAGTGGGAAAAGCAGGAGTCTCTGGTAGTGGCTGGGGACGTGGGCAAGGTAGAGGGGGACAGTCAGCAAACTGCATCATCGACGTTAACCCCACGGAGGCGCCCCAGGAAAAGTTGTGGGACAGACACCCGGGGTGATCCCGCTTATGGGGGGAAGACACCTGCCGGGCATCCACGGAGCCTCCTAGCAGCCTGAACTTGGGTATGTTCCCGAGGAGTGCTTGCTAATTCCTTGCACTTTGCTGTCTGTGTGCAGAGTGACTGTCCCTCCCTTTGGAAGGAGCTCCAGGTCCCTGAGATGCACACACTGTGGGAGCGGTGCCAGGATGTGCGCCTCTGGACCCCGTTGAGCGCTGGCTGTGTGGTCACCATGCGCCGGGCCTGGGGGAAGGCTGGCCACCTTGCCTCTCCCTGCCCCTCCCTTAGCTGCTGGGGCTCCAGGCCAATCACCAGACATCCAGGGCCACAGCCTCCTTGCGGGAAGAGCCACACAGTCCTTCCACCTTTGAGCTTCGTGCAAATCCATGTAACAAAATGTACTTCTTCCTGGGTCTCTGAGTTCCTCTTCTCCAGCTCTCCTGGCTCAACGTCGGCCACGCTTTCAGAGCGCGGAATTTGTATTCCCACACGCGGGAAACTGCTGCTGAAAGAACAAAAAAAAAAAAAGCAGAGAGAAGACAGGACCGTCTCTTCCACAGTCAAACGTTACCCCACCGCTCTGCAGACACATCTGCCCACCCACAGCTACCCTGTGGTCCCCTGGCCGTCCTCCAGCCTGAGTGCCCTTCCAGATCAGTGTCCCCTCTCACACCTGTGTTACTGACACCTGCTTGTCTACGGTCTCAGCCAGATGAGTTGTGGGCTGTTTTTAGAACCACAGCGTCTTTGCGGCGGGCCGGGTGTAGATGTGTGTGTCTTGTTGTCAGGCACCGGCCGGTCATGCGTCTTCCACACCACATCCCGAGACTTACCCTGCAGGATTCCAACACCCCATGAAAGGACATACTGTACAATGCAGTAAAAATGCCTTTTCTGTCCGGATTAAATGTGTCTACGATCTTGAAGCCGGAGGGAGAGGTGGCGTTTCCCCAAGCCCTTCTCTGTTCCTCCAGGGCACCAGCTACCCAGTGTTTCCAGCCTCCTCTGCATTTTGGTGTGAGTAGGGGACATAGTCCTGGCCAACAGAGCGCCGGAAAGTGACAGGTACCACTTCCAGGAATGACCCATAAATCTCCATCCCTAGGTGCCCCAAGGAGGACAGAGCCTCCAGATGGAAGGAAGCTGGGTACCAGCTCGCAGAAACATCTGATTGGACTTCTGATGACTGAGAATCGACTTGAGTTAGGCCGCCAAGGGCTTGGGGTCCTTTCAGTTGCTGCGTTAGGGAGGGCCTGCAGGAAACAGATGGCATTCTTCTCTAAAGCGTCCCCTCCTGGGAAAAGGCTGGCGTTTCACGACCCACTAGGAGGTCCCAATTGACCTGCATGTCTGCGGCAGCACACTTTCTTCCCTTTGCAAATTCCCTAAATGAGAGGAAACTCTAAAACCTACCATCAGCAGGTTTTCCCTTTTCTTGAGTAATTTCTAGCTCTTAATCCTTCTTTTCAGGACCCATTTCTATTAAATGCAGCTATCCTCCTGTGTTCGTGCATTCTGCGGGCGCAGGCGCTAGGCCATCCGTAGAGATGGGTAGTCCTACATTGCTGACTCTACCTACTGATTCCCCAGAATAGTGAGCATCTGTGCGTAGCTGTTAAACAATGCAATTAACAACCTGCCTTATGCCGGGCTCTGTGCTGAGCATCGTGCTACGTACTTGCAATTAAAATTCAAATAAAACGTAGTCTCTCACCTTCTGGAGTTTGCAGTCAATAGTACACAGCAAGAGGCTGTCGAAATCTTGAAAGTCGTCTCGCCCTGGTTCAGACCTGTCTGTGTTCCTCTCGGCTGCATAATAAAAGGGAGTTATATACATTCTTAGGGTTCTCAAGAATCCACAAAGAGTGAGCATTTGGGGGGAGAGCAATACTGTAGTCAATTGTCTTGTAGAATCGAATGACATCAAGTGGGCATACGCCCTGGCGCATAGCAGGTGCTCAGTGCAGGGAAAGTACTATTTTCAGTGGTTGGGAAGTAGACAGGTATCCACTGATGTCTGCTGCGGGAGGATGAGTAGAGGGGGGCAAGTGTCCAGCCTGGAGGTCAGGAACCATCTGGAGAGAAATGGCAGCTGCATCGAGTTTAGGAGGTAAGCGTGAGTTAGCTGGATGGAGGAACAGGATGAGAAAGGTCTCCCTTTACAAAGGACGAGGGGAGGACGTGAATGCCCAGAAGCCACCATGGGGCTGACCACACCATCCCTGAGAAAGATCTGAGTAGATGTCACCTCCTTCAGCGCAGGGAGCAAGGGCGGATAAAGGCGGGGCAGGGGACAGGTAGGGATGCACCGAGCCAACCTGGCCGGGTCGTTAGCGTGTCACAAGGGCGCAGGTGCAGGGGATCCAACCGTAACACCGGTGGCACCTGCCCAGGGCCTGCGGGGGAGAAGGGTCCTTGCCCCCTCACCAAACATGGACCCCAGGCTGCAGGAGGACCCGCCCCACTGGAGGCTGGAGGAAAAGAGGCGGGACACGCGGGCACCAAGTGGAAGCACGGAGCAAACCAGGAGAAAGAAGTCTTGATGCCCCGGAGCACAGGACGCGTTCCTGGCTGGGTTAGTCTGCTTTTCAAATCCAGCAAGGGAAAATAAAAGGAAATTTCATGGAAGATTTACATGCTGATCGCTTTGAAGCTCGAGGCCCTTTTCATGCCTGAAGTTGTTCCATTTGGCGCCCGGAAGGCCAGAGATCCTGACTTTCCCTCCCCCTCTGCTTCCTGGCCGAGGACGCCTTCACCCCGCTGCTGCCCTGGGGCCCCTCGAACCTCTGAGCACCTGCGGCTGCGAGGCTTGGACGCCACGGGGCCTCGTTGTCCTCTCCCTGCAGCCACTGCCAGGGAGACACCCCTCCCTGCAAAGAGGCACCACACACGTGCTTTGGAGCCTCTGGCCACAGTTGGTGGAAAGCGATTTCCAGAAACTAGTTTTTTTTTTTTTTTTTTCTCAATTACTTTTTACTTCGTGTTTGTTTGTTGTTAGGAAAATACATGCTTGAAACGTGACACTGGTTTCCCCGGGCCTCGATCTGCTGCCCCGCTGCCTTCCCCTGGGCCCCGAGATGCACAGTCATGGCCGGAGTGGCGAACATCAACGAGAAGCACCGAAAAGGTCCAAGCACCTTTCTGGATGCTTCCTTCTGATTACACTCTGTGTGGAAACGTCTCCTGGAGACTCCCCCGGAGACGGACTATGGGAAACCTTACCTGTCCTCAAATTCATGTCCTTGCCATGCCCTTTAAGGGACCATCCATCCCCTCTGTCCCTCAGACTCCTCTCCCTGTTTTTCTAAGTGCAGCTAGATATTGTGTAAACATGGCAACTGCTCTCATCTTGGACACCTGGGGTGAATTGTGCTCCGCTGTGCAGACCTGTGTCCCAGGACCCCAGACTGGAAGCCTTTTTCATGAGGAGGGGCTGCCTCCTACCTGTAGTGAGGGCTGACCTTGTCCTCTGCAGCCCCGGAGGACAGGAGGGAAGGAGCAGGAGGCTGGTATAATTGGACAGATCACTGGTGGTCTCAGAAGCAGGACCTAAAGCAGTCTGCAGTGACAATAAACTAGGATGGGACCTGTAATGAAGGTAGGAGTAGAGTCCAATATGAGCGAATGTTTAAATGCATGATCTGATTGCCAAATAGAGACGTGACCAGATTAATAATAACTCAAACAAGAGCAAAATCAATAATAAAAAATAAAAATAAAACAAATCATTAAAAAAATCATTATTAGGGCACCTGGGTGGCTTAGTTGGTTGAGTACCCAACTCTTGATTTCCGCTCAGGTTATGATTGATCCCAGGGTGGTTGGATGCAGCTGCGAATGGGGCTCTGAGTTCATGGAGCCTGCTTGAGATTCTCTCTCTCTCTCTCTCTCTCTCTCTCTCTCTGCCTCTGCCCTTCCCCCACTCACGCTCTTTCTTTCTCTCCCAAAAAAAAAAAAATCACCATCAGAATTTACAACATTCTGAGAACCAACGTAATAGAGTAGGCGTCCCCCCAACACATGCACACGGGAGCTGTGTTGATTTCCCATCGTGGCCGCCAAGGCATCCCCAGCATCAGGGACACGTCCAACCGTGGTTAGGGTGGTGAGCTTTGGAGACACGGTGTTACTCGCCTGCTGTGTGACCTCAGGGAAGCTACCTCATGTCGGTTTCCTGCTGCCGAGTGGGGGTAAAGATGATGTGCAGTATACAGACTTGCAAGGATTATTGGGAGAAGGTGCACCAAGGGGCTGGCGGTGATATGGTGCAGGGGGAGGTGGCATGTGCTCAGACCGCTCTTGTCCCTCCTGACCTGGGCAGGTGCTTTGCTGCTCCGGGTCTCAGGCACCCCGTCTGCATGGAGGACCAGTGTGACGTGAAGGCGGTGGACGAGGCATGGGCTTCGGGACAGATGACTCCTTCAGGAACAGTTGTCTCTGGGCAGAGTCACTGACTATGTTCTCGGGCAAGTTCAGCAAACACGTTCCCAGCCCTGCCAGCTCCCCGTGTGAATCCTTCACCCCCCCCCCCCCCCCCCCCCCAAGCTGTCCCCTCCGACACTGCGGACGAGGCCCAGAGTCAGGACAAGGCCAAATGGCAAAGTCCACAGTTTCAAGGTCTCAGGTGTGCCCTTATTTCTTCTCTCACCTTGCGTGGGTGTTTTGGAAAATTGCTGGAGCCCTTTGAGGCGCCCATGATGTCCCGGAGAGATGTCATGCTTCTCTGTTCCAGGTCCCAGGTGGGATCAGAGCACATGCGACCTGCATTTCCCTTCGGTGTCTTTGCTGACCTGGGATGCTTGCTCGCACACAGCCTAGTGCATGTGGTTGGCTCCCCTCCCTCTCAAACAGCCTTAGCCACTTACTGAGCTGGTCTGGGGGCCCCAGCCCACAGGACCAGGATGAAAGTGGGCATAAGGGTTTTCTGTCCATAACCTTCTTCTCTTTGGTCACCCTGTTTTCCTCGCTTGGAGATCATTCCGTGCCCCAAGCCCCCGTCCTGGTAGGATTGAGATTCTTCCCCCTGTGTTAATCTGTTTTGGCCAGTGTTTGGATTCTCAGGGGCCTGCTGTGATGGATTCTTAAGATAAATATGGAGCCTGTTGGATCCTGGGAGCTTGCAGCCGATGGGTCTTCCTCTCCCCAAAAGAAAACGCATTGCACATCCACACGAACAATTGTAGTTCTAAACAGAAAAGTACTGGACTGAATGACCAGATATTAAAAAAACAAACCTCTCAGAATGTAGCCCATCTTATAAATGGCACCATGTCCTTCTATGAAGCTGAGGCATTCCAAGAATATTTCCACCTTTCAACCACGGAGAATCTGCCTTCTTGCCTTCTGGATCATACGTCACTTCTGGATCATGGCAACAGAAAAGCATTTCCAGCTTTTGTGCCTCATTTGACAAGTCATTCCGTCACCCCCTCATCCCTCACTCCGGTAAAACAACTTTTCAGAAAACACGAAGGAATCTAGAGCTTTACTTTTTGTTAAAACAATAGTCGGGTCTCTTAGCTGTCCGTCAATGTCATCCCACATGGGACGCAGAGCTCGAAGCCACTTGGACCGCATCACAGCAAAGCGGGTTAAGGATCACTCAGGGAGGGAGTAGACCCCGCTCTACTCACTACAAGCTCTAAGTAGAGCATGGAGGCCGCATTCAGCTAAGGATTAGGAAGGGCCTGGGGAAGACTGAGTCCGTGAGGCTGATGTGCCAGGGTAAGGCTGAGATATCCGATAGCTGCAAAAGCCACCCGCCTAAAGGCCAGGGTTCACACTTCCAGTATGCAGGAAGTCCCCTGCCACAGGGTGGCAAGAAACAAGTTGTTCCTTACTGGGTGGAAGGTGGTAAATATGGGAGCACCTTGGTGTGCCTGTGCCCACGTCATGTGGAGGGGACAATGCTGGGCGGTGAAACTCAAGAACTGTCTCTTGCTTTTGACTTTGTGGTGTGACCTTGTGCACATGATTGAATTTCTCTGTGGTTTCACTCCAGTTGCTGAACCCTACCTCGTTGCCCATTGAAGAGCTCTGGCCCAGGGCAACGGGGGGGACAACTTCAGCTGTGACATTGGACACACACTGTTGTCTTCAAGTGTGATTCAAAACTCGTTAGGTCTGGGTCAATCTGACACCCGCCCGATCAGCGATCCTGGTTTGTAGAATAATCCCAAGTCGAGTTTCCCCATCATTCTTGGTCCTTCTGATTGTTTATCTCCATTTCCTTCAGTTTGTGTGGAAACTCTGTTCTTCGACTGAGACGCTCAGATGAATGAGGAGAACGGGGCTCGGAGTCAGACCCCGGGGCTGGCGTTCTTTGATTTCCAGTTAACCATCCTGCAATCTGTAAATACATAACGTGTATGATAATATTTGCCTTACAGTATCGTGTTGGAAAGTCTGGTGGTGTTTGTTAAAACAGTTTACAAGTTCACGGTGATTCAGTACTACCGTCAATTGATATTCCTGTTTTATGTTTCACTTGACTTTCACCCTTTCGCAAACAACCCTTCCCCGAAGGCAAACAAAGAGCCATCCGTTTTTATGATTGTAGAACTCCTTACTAAGGAAACATAACCTTGTACAGAGTGTTCGACGAAGGTATATTTTAATTTCGCCGCTGGATTTTGATTAAGCGCTAGCGGTCATGGCCACCCCCCCTAAGTCCACCTTTATTTTTGTAATGTATCTAATGCGAAGAGAGCATTGCGTCGTCTGACGGCTTTCCACTTTCATTCTTCATTTTAATAGGCAGTAACACATGCTAATATGTAGCAGAATTATAACGCATAGGGCTTGTATATTAAAAATGACTGTACGTGAAGTTATTTATGTACTTGTGACAGTTAATTTTATGTGTCAGCTTCCCTGGAATATGGGACACCCAAGTATTTGTCAAACATTATTCTGGAAGTGTCTGTGAGGGTGTTGTGGGTGAGATTAACATTTAAATCATTGAACTTTGAGTAAAGCAAGTTGCCCTCCATAATGTGGGTGGGCTTTGTCTGATCAGTTGAAGGCCTGAATAGAAGGAAAAGATCGGCCTCCCCTAAGACCTTGCTGTTGAATGTATTTGAGCCGAAAGAGTGAATTCTCCAGCAGATGGCTTCTGGACTTCATCTGCAATGCTGGCCTTCCCTTCGGAAGGCAGACTGCCTTTGGACTAGAGCTGAAACTTTGGCTCTCCTGTCTCCAGCCTATAAGCCTTTGAGCTGGAACTATGGTATCAGCTCTCCTGGGTCTCCAGCCTCCTGGCCCATTCTGAGATTTTTGGATTTGCTAGTCTCCATAATCCCATCAGCCAATTCCTTATAATAAACAAACTAATTAATTATATTATTTATATATTATATATATTAAATACATGTTATGTATAGCCTTGCACATTATTTGTATGTAACATATATTATACACACATATACACAAATCTTATTGGTGATGTTTCTCTGGAGACCACTGACTATCTCAGAACCCATAACTCAGGGGAATCAAAAAATCACAAAACACGATTTATTCTTAGCCATCAGTAATTTCCGTGTGCCTCACCCCCTGTGTTATTCAGGAGCCTTACAAAATGCAGTGCTGGGCCTGGTGCAGTGAAAACTCTCCACAGAGCAGTGCAGTGAGATATGCATGCAGAATTATGAACCGAATGACACTTTGGTGTATTTCTAAGGTCAGTAAGTGCATAAAAAATAGATGAGTGAGATGAGTGAGAATGCTGATTTTATCGATTTCAATTTCACTACGTGTTTTCCGTGAAGAATATCATGCATTCATGCATAGGGGCACTTGTACCCCAATGTTTATAGCAGCACTTTCAACAATAGCCAAATTATGGAAAGAGCCTAAATGTCCATCAACTGACAGATGGATAAAGAAGTTGTGGTTTATATACACAATGGAATACTACCTGGCAATGAGACAGAATGAAATATGGCCTTTGGTAGCAACATGGATGGAACCGGAGGGTATTATGCTAAATGAAATAAGTCAGTCAGAGAAAGACAGGTACCATATGTTTTCACTCTAATGTGGATCCTGAGAAACTTAACAGAAGACCATGAAGGAGGGAAGGGAAAAAAAAAGTTAGAGAAGGAGGGAGCCAAACCATAAGAGACTCTTAAAAATGAGAATAAACGAGGGTTGATGGAGAGTGGAGGGGGGGAAGGTGGGTAATGGGTATTGAGGAGGGCACCTGTTGGGATGAACACTGGGTGTTGTGTGCAAACCAATTTGACAATAAATTTCATATTAAAAAAAAAAAGAAGAATACCATGCATTCATAAAAGGAAGTTAATGTTGCATTTTGGCTTCCAACCATCTAAAGCAATCAGTTTTCTAGACATTTAAAACAAACAAAATAAAGAAAAACAGACTTGTTTTGGA
This sequence comes from Panthera uncia, assembly GCF_023721935.1. NCBI lineage: Eukaryota > Metazoa > Chordata > Mammalia > Carnivora > Felidae > Panthera > Panthera uncia. The sequence continues at coordinate 148,129,533 of NW_026057577.1, forward strand.
TGTTTCCAGAGGCTGCTGACAGATTGGCTTAAATCAGGATTATAGGTTCAGTGACAAAATTCTGATCCAGACTATCAAACTGGCGTAATTGAGACAGTGAGGCAATGTATAAATATTATATGTCTTCACATATATACATGCAGGTGTATGTGACTTTTACATAAATATCTCCTGTATATAGGGAACAAACACGTCTCACTACAGACGTCTACCTCAGAGTGGGACGTGTCTGACTCCACATGGAATCTTCAATAGCTTGTACAGAGGAGATGCCTAGAAACAATTTTTTGAGAAGAGTGTCCATGCATTCCCCGTGTTTTTCAAATTTTTAAAAATTCTTTTTTTTTTAAGTTTATTTATTTCGAGAGAGCTCAAGAGTGCGTGTGAGCAGGGGAGAATCAGAAAGAGAGGGAGAGAATCCTAAGCAGGGTCCTTGTTGTCAGTGCAGAACCCAACACAGGACTCCATCCCGTGAACCGTGATGTCATGACCTGAGCCAGTCGGTGGCTCAGTCGGTTAAGCATCCGACTTCAGCTCAGGTCATGATCTCGCCATCTGTGGGTTCGAGTCCCGCATCGGGCTCTGTGCTGACAGCTCGGAGCCTGGAGCCTGTTACGGATTCTGTGTCTCCCTCTCTCTCCGCCCCTCCCCCGCTCACGTGCTCGGTCTCTCTCTCTCTCTCTCTCTCTCTCTAAAAATGAATAAACCTTAAAAAAAAAAAGAGTTGGATGTTTAACCGACTGAGCCACCCAGCCGCCCCCCAATTTTTTACCTTACTTATTAGGAAACAAAAAGATTTGAAGTGTGTATTGTAAAAATACGCTAACATGTTATAAAACCTATTTTGAATTTTTTTTAATGTTTATTTTTGAGAGACAAAGAGGCAGTGTGTGAGTGGGGGAGGGGCAGAGAGAGGGAGACACAGAATCTGAAGCAGCTCCAGGCTCTGAGCTGTCAGCACAGAGCCCCACGTGGGGCCTGAACTCATGAACCGTGAGATGGTGACCTGAGCCGAGGTCGGACACTCAAGCGACTGAGCCACCGAGGAGCCCCATATAAAATCGATTTTGGATTTGCTTAGTACAGCTGTATTTAGTAAGGAAAACAGATTCACTCTGAGGAGGAGTCCTTGACCCCACGCGGTGCACCTGAGTCTGGCCGGCTGCACAACCAAAGAGAATGAAGCAGACGGCAGAAAGCTGGGTACGTCCAGCTCCAGGAATGGGGAGCCACCTCCTAAATGCTGCCTTTGAGATGAGGAGCCGTGTCTGAAGCTGGAGTTGCCGCAGGGCAAGGTTACAGCCGGACTGGTGCGGCCCCAACTGGGCCAGTTCCCTTGCCCCGGGACAGACAAACCCGCATTTATATGATACTTTTAGAAGGGGTCCTGGTGATCCAAAGGCTTGGAGGGAGAGAAAGCGGTTACATTCATTGCCAAGTCCATTTCTTCTCCATTAATGTAAACGGATAGCCAGTTACTGCTGGGGACCATCCAGAGAACTTGCCAAGGCCGTAGCTGTTTGGGGGCTTGTCCTCCACGCTGCCTCAATTGCCCAGTCACAGACAATGGGTCAGTTTACACACAAAAAGTCTTGTCTATACGACAAGAGCGTTACGTTTACAGATCGAGTTGGGGGAAACTGCTGTTTTTCTGATATTGAATTTTCTAATGCATTAATCTGATATATCTCTCTACTTATTTATATCACACTAGGTAGCTAGCTAATATGTTATGTTGGGTTTTTCACATATGTTTATGAGACAATTGATCTGTAATTTTCCTTTCTTGAAATACCCTTTTTAGGATTTTTTTTTAAATGTTTATTTCTTTTTGAGAGAGAGAGAGAGACAGAGGACGAGCTGAAGAGGGGCAGAGAGAGAGAGGGAGACACAGAATCAGAAGCAGGCTCCAGGCTCTGAGCTGTCAGCACAGAGCTCGACGCGGGGCTCAAACTCACGAACCGCGAGATCATGACCTGAGCCAAAATCGGCCGCTTAACCGACTGAGCCACCCAGGTGCCCCTATCCTTGTCAGATTTTATTACCAAGTTTAGGCTAGCCTTCTACATTAATTGGATATTGTTTTCTCTTTTCTTCTTCTCTGGAAGATGTTGTGCAAAGTTGGTGCCATTACATTTTTTTTTTTTAATTCTATACTATTTAAAAAAATTTACTTATTTAAATTTGAGTCGGTTAACATACAGTGTAGTATTGGTTTCAGGAGCAGAACCCCGTGATTCGTGACTCACATACAACACCCAGCGCTCATCCCAACCAGTGTCCTCCTTAATGCCCATCCCCCACCTAGCCCACCCCCCCCACCTCCCCTCTAGCAACCCTCAATTTGTTCTCAGTATTTAAGAGTTGATTATGCTTGCCTCCCTCTTTGTTTTTATCCTGTTTTTCCTTCCCTTCCTCTGTGTTCATCTGTTATGTTCCTGAAATGCTTTTAGAATATACCGAGGAAGTCAGCTGGGCCGAGAGTTCTTTTAGAGGGGATTTTAATTATGGATTAAAAGATAGAGGACTATTCTTATTTCTGTTTCTTCTTATGTTATTTCTTATAAATTGTGTGTTTTAAAAAATTCGTACCAATGTATTTGAAAAATTTATATTAAATGGACAAAACTATTACTATAATATTCTGTTTTTCTTTGACCTTGAGATATGCCAAGTTTTTCTTTCTTGATCCTGGTTTGCTCTCTGGAAACTTTGACAGTGTTGGTCTGCTCTGTTTTCCACTTGCTCCTTGGCCACCCCCTTTCAGAGATCCTGGCTGGATATCTGTGCCCTTTAACAAGGACACCCCTCCTTGACAAGTTCCCAGTCCGATGTGGGTCTTTCTCAGCCTTGAAAGCCACCTAAAACTACGCCTACTTTGAGTCTCCCTTCGCTCTTACCCATTTGGCTTTTCTGTTCCTTGGGTTCAAATCACCGGGCCACTTTCACTAGTCAGCAAATGTCTTGAGGCAAAACACTGTCCTCAGTGTTGGGGTTACTCCTGCATTTTCCTGCTTTCTCTGATTTCGTCTTTTGATGTCCTCAAAGTCTAGGAAGCTCTCCACCCTCTTTTAGGAGACTTCAAAGTATCCTCAGTTTACTAATGGAAATGAGGAAGAACCTTTAAATGATTCAACTGTCTCCTGCTATATAGGTTCTGGGTCATTGTAGTATCTTATCGTCATTGAAATCAGTCTGTACTATCACCATTACGCCATTTTCCCATTCTCAAAGGGTGAAGAAAGAAATATGTCTAGCCCATCACCGAGGAATTCAGGGCAAGCTGATGTTTTTATTTGTTTCAGATCTATGTGTTTAGTGGAGTTTATGAATAAATAGTGGTGAGGATGAATTTGGAAGAAAGTTGGGAGGGGCAGAGTAAAAAGATTATATTCACTTAGAAAAGTCTGTGATTTGGAGCCCGGAGATGGGGTTTTGGTTTATGGATAAAGTTTATGTCTGTTGGGAGAATTTTTCCCTCTAATTTCTACTTGGCTGTGTTAGTAATCTAAAAAGTATTTTGATCATTATGAAAGCAAAGAAGAGGGAGGCGTAACAGGAGGCAAATTGCTTTATTCACCCAATCCCACAGCACTTACTATGCTCACAATGATAATTATTCACATTTTTATGTGTTTTTCATGTTCCAAAGTGGCAGTTTACTTTCCTAGCAAGATGAGTGTTTTGGTTCGTGGAAACGGTACTGTAGCATGGGAATAAAAAAGAGCTACCAAGCATGGGCTTCGAGAACGTAACATGAAGACCACCTCTCACATGGGTGACAAGGTTTTTAAAGAAACTTCCGTGTTGAGGGAGCAAGCTGGTGAACCACCAATGGACCACGAAGCAGACTGTTCAGAGCAAGTTGTATTGAGTAGGAATCAGAAGAGCTTTCTCAACTCCTGGTCATTCCACTCCACCTTCAGATAGGCTTCTCTCCCAACCTTTCCACGATTTAAGGTCAACCGTGATCTCCGCGTCACAAACTCCACCCGTGTTGTCTGACTCCTGCAGCACCGGGAACGAGTGAACAGTATCTCCTTCTCAGACACACGCTCCTTGTTCACATCTTTCCTCAATGGCAGCTCCTTTACAGTCTTTTGTTGTTGTTGTTGGCTTTTCCTCCCCTCCCAGGCTTGTAAATGTCTAAACGCCTCTGGAGTTAGCCCTCAACCCTCTGACCTTGTCTCTGCAATTCTCGCCTAAATGAGTTCATCTATCTTAGTGACTTTAAATATCACCAACTGTCACTCACTCCCGGGTTTGTGAGTCCTGTCAGGACCTTGCATCTGAGCTCCAGACTCCCCATCTGGCTGGAGCTATAATGAGATAGCTGGACTTGTACTAATCATCAGACACTTTGAGTGTTTCCCATGTGATTCCCCTGAGGCCCCTACAGAAGGACCTGGAAGTTGGAGCTGTCTTTCCGGAACTCACGATGGTCGTTTACTGAGCTCTGTTTCTTTCTTGAATCCTCGGCACACCCTCAAGAGGGATGAGTGGTGGTGACTGCTTGCTGTTCACCAAAGCCCATCTCTTTCGTTGGTGGCATATACTAAATCCACAGCTTCCAGCCTCATGTACGATGAGGTGTGACCTGGGACCGGGTTCTGTCCAGCAGATGGACAACAGAAGGCACAGAGCTCAAGTGTGTAAGACGGTGCTGTGCTCTTAGACACGTAAGGCTCCGCAGCCATCTCCTTCACCCAGTAAATATTTATGGAGAATGCAATAAACAACTGTGCTAACTGCCGTTATTGGATGGGGCCCCCAGCATCTAAAGGGAACCAATCTATTCCTTGAAAGCAGCTTAGTCGTTAGGATCATCTATCTGACGACAAGGTGTCCCTGACGCTTCTATGTTGCATAAAGAATGCAGAGAATAAAAATGAAATAAAACGTTACATCAGTGTGTTCTTATTACAACGTATCTGCGGCAAGTTATTTTGTAGCGAAAGTTAGCTCGGTGTCCTCGCAAAAGCACCAGTGAGTGTTTTACACTGAGGGTAAAAGTCTGGCTCTGACACTTCATGGCTCCTTAAACTTAGTTCCTTCTTTACCGTCTCTGAGCCACCCGTCTCTCTGTTGCCCCCGACTCGTGGAGTTTGCCTAGAAGAACCGCTCGTTTCACGCACTCACCATTCCCGCCACCCCGTCCCTAACATCTCGCTCTTCAGAGTGATCATTATGCCGAAATGTTAAACATGCGATCTTGGGTTGTGTACCCCTGAAGGGTAACTTCCAGCAAATACAGTATTTTCCGTGCTGTTTTATTTTGAAATACAACAGAGTTCTGTGTTAATTTCTTCCCTGGAATTAAATACCATTATTTCAGAATGAAGTCCCCCAACGCTGCCCTCTTTCATGACACCGATCATTATAATTGAGAGCCAGGCTGTTTTGGGCCAAAATTACATAAACAGACAAGTTAGGCCAAGACCCCTTGACGTGCACGAAAATCATCACGTTTCCTTTTCTTACATGATATGGGTATCTGACCGACACAAAGATAAGACAATAAGCACCTCAAAAGTTAATGGAAGTTTAAGGCAGCCTGTCCCGGCTGTGGACGTCAATGGCGCTCGATGTCTCTGGTCAGGAAAGTGCAGCCCAGGTTGGTGTGGGTGTGTGAGTGGAGGTGGCGAGGGGGCGGGCAGTGTGGGGCGTTGACGACATGTGCTCATTGAACCCGGAAAGGAACACACCTGGCAGGTACTCGAATTTGACATCAGTGCCCCAACCGGGTCCTGAATCTTCATCATCCTCTGCTATTAATTAGTAAGTTCTCGCATGTGGGGGGATCGTACCTATCAGTGTCATTTTCACTAAAACGTAGGTCTCATTTTCCTTTGAGCAAAGGCCAAGTGGGCTCAGGGACACAGAGGAGCGTCAGGGGACAGAAAGACTGCTCCATTTGTGACGTAAAGAAAACGCCGGGCAATCATGGGGCACGAAGGAGTGGGACCCCGCCCCACACCACCACCACCCTCTGGAACGTTTGCACCTTGGTGGATTGAAGAGCAAAGGTGTGGACATCGGTGGGACTGCCAGCCGTCTTGGTGCCCTACGCTTGGCTGAAACACAGGATTAGCTGCACAAATGCACGCGAGACCGGGGAGACCAGCCTGGAACAGAGGGAAAGGGCTCCTTTCTGAGGAGGAATCGGGATAACATAAGCTCCCAGGCCCGGGCCCCATCAGTCCTTCGTGGGTCTGGTCACGTCTCAGCTGCAAGGGCCTGGACGAGTTGCTAATCGTCTCCGAGTTTCAGTCTGTTCATCTTCAAAATGGGGGCAGTGGGACTTCCTCCAAAGGGTTGTGACGTGAGCCAGCAGATACAACATCCTGAGGTCCTAACATAGGACACGAGGCTGAAACACACACACACGCACACGCACACACACGTACATGTGTGTTATCGCTTCTGTGGGCCAGGGTCACGGGACGGCTATTGGTTCTTCAAGCCTAGCGAGAGAGTGAGGACGGGCCAGCCAGTGCGACCACATACATATGATGCAGTCACAGAAAGAGACCGTCCATCATGTTCTATGGTCAGGAGGTGCTCACAGGGTCACAGGCCCCTCCCGTACTCACAGGGGGCGGGGATTGCACGAAGGTGCGAGCACCAGGAAACGGGGATCGGGGTCCCACCTTCCAGTCCTCCCACCACTGCTGGTGCTCCATATAGGGGGCCACAGCTGCTGAAATTTGTATTTCAAATGTCTGAGTTGGTATTAAACCGGGCAAGACAGGTACCCAGTCACACATTATAAGTGCGGCCAGGAAATGGTCAAATCCTACACGTTGCCAAGACTCACTGGCAAGTTCTACCAGAGAAAGGCTGTGTGTGTAAGTGTGAACATGGGTCCAGTAAGAAATGCAATGTGTATGGCTAATAGAGATTATTCAGCCCCAAGGTTTTCCAACATAGGTCAAATAAAGTATTTTCTGAAGGTCCAAGTATATATGCAGCGGAGGAATGAATAAAAACCACTCACTTATGCAGTCTATGTGTGTCTTGTATATATTTATGTATGCATTATTTCATGAATTTCATGATATTACATAGCAAGAAAACTACTAGGCACAAATGTACTTGGATGCTGGGAATGAGAAGCAGAGATTGCCCTGTTTCCCCTTCAGCACTAGGAAGGGGGTCCACGGACCCACCCAGATGACCTTTCTCTAAACCAGCCAGCTGGTCGCTTCCATCAGTCAGAGCTGCGAGGAACAGGCAGCTGCCCAAGGAGACGGTCATTCAAGTTTCCAGGACATGGAAATAGAGCGGGAGAGGACACGGTGTGGCTTCTCTGCCACCGACTTTCCTGGTGAATGTCAGATTTTATGCACACAGGGACACCCTTCTAAGAAGAAGGGGTGATCGATCAGGGGGCTCCTTTCCGGAGCCGGGGAGCCTCCTCTCTGGGAACGTAGGAACGCACATGGTCGTTTTAGGACCCAGCCCAGCGTTTTGGAACCCAGCCTGGTGTACCTGGACACATAAACGTTTCCAAACATCACAGAGACGCATCGCCTTGATTTTGAGGCGTCATCTGGCTCTTTGTGAGGGGAGAGGGGACGCGAGTGGTCCTAATGTGGCACGGAGCGGTGTAGACAGAAGCAAAAGGGTGGGTGGTCAGGGAGACCAGGAGCTGGTGTGGGGCTCCCCTCTCACTGGCTGGGTGACCCGAGGCTGGCCATTTACCTGACTGAACTAATTTATTTGCCCGAAGAAAGCTACTAATGCCCCCAGAGAGGATATTTGTAATGTTTTATAAAGGGCCATAGGAAGCTAAGTGATATCTGAACCAAATATCCTATTTGTGTATCTATAGAAACATAAATATGTGAATTTATGGGGCTATATGGGCGTGTATGTCAAAAGATATATATGCACGTTTGGGGTATGTGCGTGTGCATATACAGAGGACATACAGATGTGTGTATAATTTATCAGAGTGGATGTCTGTGTGCAAACAGATACACTTATATGCATGTGCATAGATGGGATTTATGTTTGTGTATATGATAAAATTTGTGTGTGTACAGGGATACATATCTCTGGATACATAGAGATACAGTGTGTAGTGTATACAAAGAAATATAGAAATATATATGCGTATATATGAAAATACATGTATGTGTACATATGGGGATATTTGCCTGTATATGGGTGATATAGATAGAAGTATGGTTGCAATATAAGTTTAGATATAAAAACAGATATAGATGATATCTACATATATGTTTGTATATATACTGGAGTTTCTGGCTGCCTGTGTACAGATACATGAATGTGTCTACAGGGGATGTGCATATTTGTATAATGGGGATAGATGCCTATGTGTGTATAGAGATGCAAGTGTGTGCACATAGGAGGTGTATGCATGTGTTTACACGGGAAATGTGTACATGCATCTATCTCTGTCTGTATGGGAATATACATCTGGGGTGTATGCATATGTGGGGAGGTTTGCCTGTGCTCGTGAAGAGCGTGTATATGAATTGGTGCAAGTGTCTCATAATGGATATTATCATTGTTGGACTTGGACCTGCCTTGGAGAAAATGGAACTCTGGGGGCGACTGGGTGGTTCAGTCAGTTGAGCATCTGACTCTTGATTTCGGCTCAGGTCATGGGATTGAGCCCCGTGTCAGGCTCTGCGCTGGGTGTGGAGTCTGCCTGGGATTCTCTCTCTCTCTCTCTCTCTCTCTCTCTCTCTCTCTCCCTCTGCCCTGCTCCCCAATTTGCGCTCTCTCTCTTTCTAAAAGTAAAACAAAATGGTACTCTGTAAGACAAGTGACTCACCGCATGAGGTGGCTCCGTCAGTATTAATTACGTGACTATGTCTGAACGTGAAAATAAGACTATGAACAGGTACAACAAGTGAGCAGGCTGTTGAAGTTGCTGGTAATGAAACGCTGGGTGCCCTAAGGCTGTGAGTATACATGGAGGGGAAGGTGCACACTGGGGATCCCCCGTAAGCACCTCAGTGGTGACAGCAGTTAGCAGTAAGCATTCGCTGGAGGACTGGGGGAGGTAGGAAGAGGGAGGTCAAGCTTGGCTTTGGGGTCCCTGCGAGAGACAGACTAGACGGCCAGGGACAGCTGGGGAGAGGGACAGGCAGGTTGCAATGGGTCCCGGTGCCTGAGCTGCACGTCAGAAAGCTGTGTGCGCGAGCCTGGGGCTCATGGCGGTCTGGGATGATGGAGGCCATGTTGGAATTCACTGAAGAGAGACAAGACCGTCTGGTGGCTGTGGCACAGGCCGTGGAGTCCTGGAATATGGCTTTGACTCCTCCCTTCTCCATGTGCTGCTTGCAGGACCTGAGCCTGCCTCTAACCTCTCTCTTCTCTGAGTTCCTAATTTTTAAAGTGATGAAAATAAGGGGGTCCTTATGAAGGCTGATTTAGGAGTTGACCCAGCTGAAGCACCGAGAACAGGGCTAGTACGAGGAAAAGCTCAGTTATGTGTAATGACGGCCAGCATTTATGTGATGCTCTTTCGTACGGTTTCAGCCAAACTCAGCTCTCAAGTGTCCCCGTGATTTTGACTTGTGGGGGTTAAAGACACAGGCATGAAACATTCCCACTGGGAGACAGAAGCCAGTGAGAATAGCAAAAGGAAAAGGAAGAAACTGGGGATGACTCCTATGCTTGGAGGGCGGATAAAGAAATCTACAAGGAGAAAATCAGGCAGACCAGTGAGGGGGTCGGAGGTCTGGCATAAGAGGTGGCTGGAGGGCGGCGTCATCAGAGGCACTGGCCTCTGCCACAAGGGATCCTTGTCTCCGTCTCTGATGTGCTTTGACTAAGTGTTCCTCACACTTGAGCAGACATGCACATCCTATAAAATGCAGATTCTGGTTCAGTTAGTCTGGGTTGTGGCCAGAGATCCTTTCTGCATCTCTCACAGGCTCCCAGGAGATTCTAAAGCTGCTGGTCTGCAGACCTCGCGATGAGTAGCATGGATCGAATACTGGTGGTTGCTTTTTGTTTTGCTTTGTTTTACCAGAACGAATAATGGGTCACCCGCCACTCAGGTAGTACCTGTTTCTATGTAAGCTGCTCATCTTTCTCCACCAGCAGGTAGGATCACCAAGGGACTGCCCTTGCTCGCCTTTGTTCCTGGCCCCGGACTTAAGGAGCTCACCATAGGCATCTTGCTCTCTCTGGAGCAGTCCGCTCAGTCCTGGAACTAAGGCACAGAGAGCACGCTACGCTAAACATACCCTTAAAAACTATTCTAGACTGGGCCATGACGGGGCTTCCCTTGCCAACCACACAGCCTGGAATTCCTGGTCTCAGGAACCGTAAACTGAACCCAACAATCCCCAGGGCTTTGGAGGTGAAAAAGTCAAGTATGTGCATTCTGCCTTTGAATTCTGTTCTCGAAGTCTCTACATCGTACACTGACTACATAGCCAGGTACCAGATTCCTGGCAGGACATACATTATGAATGTAAAAGTCATAAAGGGAAATTTATAGATGGCTTCTGATGCACTTAAAATTAGCATTTGAAAATTGAGTCGGCATTCTGATTCCACCAAGGGTTGAGCGATTGCTTCCTGTATTAATTTGCTCTCCTACGGGCCACAGGCTATTGCTTTCAGGGCATGCATGTGGCAATTTGTCCACAGCCTCTTGCAAGAGACCCAAGTTTTCGATGCCTGATGCACCCTGCGTCACAGAAAGGGAGGCTAGGAGTGGGCTTCGTGATGGAGAATAGGAGTCAAGAGGTAATGAACGGTCCCTGGGGCTTTAGTGAAGGATCGAATCAGACTCTGAAGTCCTTCTTTAAGAAGCCCTCCTAAAGGAGAAGGCTCAGGACTCCCACTGATCCCTCATTTTGCCTGGCCTATAATTAATCATGTCCTAAGGAAAGGAAACCTAGATCCCACTTATTCTAAATTTGTGTAGTTAAAGCCCGCATAACTCCTAATACTATGGATTTAAAATTGGATTCCAGTGGTATAAATATGAATTGGTCTAAAATAGAACATCTTTTGCATGAAAATCTTCTCAAGCACTCTGACTTTTATGTTCTGCATCGATACAACTGACTCCTCCCCTTTGACTTTTTATATCTGAGTGTCTTACTGAAAACCATGTCTGATTTGCCCTACTTCTACCAACCAGAGGAATGAGGAGAGGCCTTTTTTTTTTTTTTTTAATTTTAGAGAGAGAATGTGTGTGAGCAGTGGAGGGGTAAAGATAGAGGGAGACAATCTTAAGCAGCCTCCATGCTTAGCTCAGAGCCTGACTCGGGGCTTGATCCCATGACCCTGGGATCATGACCTGAGCCAAAATCAAGAGTCGGATGCTCAACCGACTGAGCCACCCAGATGCCCTTGAAGGGGAGGTTTTTATTCCAGGGAGAGCCCAGAATACAAACAATATGCCACTAAGAACTGAATTCAAAGTGTTGGCAGGTTTTGACCATGAATCACGACATTCACACTCCCCAGAACCAAAGCCAAAAATGAGCCAAGATTTGTAAGGTGGAGGAGGGGAGGAGCCATAGGGACACCCCAGATGTCGGTCCTTCGTCCCAGAGGCTTTGATCTCGGGCAGCGGTGAAGACGCCCTCTCTGGTGCTGTCTTTGTCTCCCTTCTGACCCTCAGCCTTCACTTCTCATCCACCCAACACCCTGGGCTCTGCCTACCCCCGCTGGTCTGCAGGGTCATGGAGAGGAAGCCACCATGAAGGCAAGGAAAACACCATTAAATGTTACTGTAATGGAGTCACGGGGTTAAGGAAGCTCACCTTTCTGTCTTTCCTCCTGGCTCCCATCCCTCCATTGCTGGACCTCTGTCTCCATTCCCTTCCCCTCTGCTTACTTCTCGGTCCACAGCTGGCTTTTAACTCCACCGTGGCACCGAAGTGGCCTCCAGTAAAGTCAATGGGGACTTGTAACTGTCAACCCGGGTGGTGACCTTTCCGCCCTAGGCTTGCCGGTTCTCTGCCATAGGGGACGCTGCTCCACACTCTGTCCTGGTTGGAAATCTCCACTCCTGCCACTCCCAAGACACAACACTTTGTTCTTCTCCATCTTCCGACATTTTATCTTGCTTTCCCTGTGAATCTCTCTTCTTGAGACTTTAAAGGGTGGCATTCCCTTCCCTCTGTGCTCACTCAACAAGCTCACTCTGGGGAATCCCTCCCGCTTTCCAAGGCTTATAACTAAAGTCATAGTTAGTGTCACTGACTCTAAGTCTGGATCTGCGGCCCCCTCCTACAGAGTCATCTGTCCTGTCGCCCGATGGAACTTCGCTTCACTTGGGTAAAGCACAAGCTTCTCAAACTCGAAATGTCTGCCGCTGAGCCCATCTTCCTTCTCCCGTGGAGCTCTCTACTGCTGTCCCCCATGGGCCACTGCCGTTAGCAGTCGTGGCGCATCCCCAACCCATCTTTTCGCCTTCTCCTGTATGCGGCCAACACTTCTCACCAGTTTTACCCTTTAGGTATTCACCACATTTCCCCTCTGCTGTCCCTACCTCTTTCGCGGCTCTGCCTCTCGAAGGGGCCTCGTCACTTGGCTTCTGCTGTCCCTTGTCAGGGCTGTCCCACCGAGGTCAGCTGCCGGGCAGATGCGACTAGACCAAACACCTGTACGTGTCACCCTCTAAACTATGACCGAGCGGTGGCTCTCTGTCCCCTGGAGGGCAGGTCTAGCTCGTCAGTCAGGGACTATATTTCCATCTGCAGGCCCCGTCACTACCCCCCACTACTGCCGTCGATAGTGACTCTTACTGAGACATACCTTGTCGTCACCCCCAGAGCCACATTCAAGACTCGTTACGGCTGGTCGCGGGAGGAAGCCGACGCAGCAGGCAGGTGCTGGCCACGGGCTGGTGCAGGACAATCCAGGCAGCTTCCTGTGCTAACTGCCACCCTGCATGCTCCACACTGGGGACCACAGTCCTGGGGGGGGGGGCTGGGTGACGTGCCCCCCAGGGCTCAGAGCCGGCTGCACTGGCACCCCCTGTCTGTCCCTTCTCACTCCTCTCCTGACCCTCGAGCACACTGGACGCCCTCAGGGCGCTTGCTGTTTCTTCAGTGCCTTTGTTATCATTTGAATTACATTTCAAATATAGCTTTCGTTCTTGTCTCTCCCACTACCCTACAAGTTTGGTGATGGCAGGACGTGGATAATTGCCCACCATGACACGTACACTTCACGTGCGAGCGTGATTTCTGAAACTGGCGTCCCCAGTCATGTTTCGAGAATTAAAGCGTCATGCTGAGGAGGCTGAGATATTGGAGGACTCACGGGCAGCAGCCGTGATGGACGACAGGTAAGCCGGCCCCACACGGCCCGAGACCTGGGACTTGTCCCCGCCGGGCAGCACACTGCACGTGTGACCTGGAAATAATCCCCTTAAAACTTCCGAAGGTCCAGACGCGGCCAAAACTGCCTTCCCTCCGTGCCTCAGATTGACATGAGTATCAGATGGTGTTAGGACCTTAAAAGGGCTTTGTAAAGTATAAGGTGGTGCCTAATTTTAAGACATCATTAAAATACAACGAAGAATAGTGTTGGGCTTTTAATAGGACTGTGCTCTTGAGCGTTTCATTAACTCCACTTTGAAGAAGATGGTTTCAGGATTAAAGGTCTTTACTCAATCAGGAGGGATATTTGATCTCTTTCTTTCTCCCCTCCTCCCTCGCCCCCTGCTCCTCTTTCCCCCTCTTGCCCTTCCTCCTCTTCCCCCTCCTCCTCCTCCTCCCTCCACCCTCTCCTTCATCGACCTCCTCCTCCTTTCTCCTCCCTCCTCTCCTCCTCCCCTTCATCTCCCTCTTCTCTTTCTCCTTCTCCTCGTAGGGAAGGAAAAATTCTTCCTCTACCTTTCAAGGTCTTCAGCTGGAGGAAGAATTACGTTTACACGAGATAGGTTAACAGGAGAAGAATCCCCAAGTTTTATGATGTGCGCACCGAGGCCCAATAACGAAATCGAGACCAAAAGAAATGGCCAAGGCAGACAGGTTTTACACTTTTGAGACAAAGAGAGAATAACTTTGTGAGCAATTAGCAGGATAAAGAAAACAGATGTTTGGAATCTTTAATTAGTAAGGAATTCTAAGCAGAATTTGAGCAGAGATAGCAGATGAGAAAAAAAGGCAACAAGATTTGTTTCTATGGCTTTCTCTGCTTAGAAGGTTTTATCTCTGGTGATAAGGATGTGTTTTTACTTCTCAGCACAGGGAGGGTACCATCCACAGGGGGATTTACTTCCTGCTCTCTGGGGCACAGAGGAGGGCCTGAATGTCCTTGCACCTGCTCTTTCTTAAGAACTTTTATTTAAAATAATCAAAATGCCAAAGTGGGGAACATTTTGGGGTGGCCTGCCCTCGGTCCCTATGTCCTTTTCCTTCTTTTTCCTAAAATCATGTTTCTGTCTCTTAAATACAGAGAACAAACTGAGGGTGGATGGTGGAGGCGGGGGGAGAGGGGAAAATGGGGGATGGGCATCGAGGAGGGCACCCGTTGGGGTGAGCACTGGGCGTTGTAAGTGATGCGTCACTGGAACTACCCCCCAAAACCAACAGCACACTGTATATGCTGTATGCTAGGCAACTTGACAATAAATTACATTAAAAATTAAATAAATATTTAAAAATAAGATGATAGAAAAAGAAAATAAAAAAGGGGAGACTAAAGAAGCTGAAAAAAAAAATCGCGTTGCTGCCGGGTCTCATCCTAAAACACCTTCAAATATCCTCGCTACATCAGGGTGTGGATTGGGAACAAAACGATTGTGTTTTGGGCCGAGGTGACTTTTCTCCTGGATTCCATCCTCAGGCACATCTGAAGACCTCCCGCCCCACCGCTTCCTCTGGGCGCTGGGCTGGACAGAGGGATGGGGGAGGGAGACTCTGCTCGCACCCAGGAAGGGCTGCACTTAACACAGGAGCAACGCAGTCCAGAAGGAAGCAGAGGAAGAGGGCTCTGTTGGGCACCGTGTTCTTAGCGAAGCGGGTTCCCTGGTGAACAGCAAAGGTCTGCCTAGCTCTGAGCTCGGCACACCGGAGGGTGCAGATGCTTTCTGGGAGGTTCTGGTAGACAGTTGGTACAGGGAAGCCATTGCACGCGAATTTAAGGGTGAAATCCAGTATTTGTGGCTCTCTCTGGTTGGTACATAATCTATTTTACAGATGCTAATAGTGTCTCGGGTGTGCGGAAAAAGAAGTCTGTCTACAGATACAATTCCTACCTTTGAATAAAGGAAAACTGTGACTTTCTGGCTGAAGGGTGAAGAAGGAACCACAGGCATGTTAGCATGTCCGCTGCCCAGGGTGTTAGTTTAGGTTTCTTTTTTTTTTTTTTTTTTAACGTTTATTTATTTTTGAGACAGAGAGAGACAGAGCATGAACAGGGGAGGGGCAGAGAGAGAGGGAGACAGAGAATCCAAAGCAGGCTCCAGGCTCCGAGCCGTCAGCACAGAGCCCGACGCGGGGCTCGAACTCACGGACCGCGAGATCGTGACCTGAGCCGAAGTCGGACGCTTAACCGACTGAGCCACCCAGGCGTCCCTAGGTTTCCAGTATTAGAGTAATTCACTCTAACCACCTGCTTCTCTCCTTATTTCCCACAGAAGGGATGCCTGCAGTCACTGGAAAAAGTCTGGGTAGCATCTTGGGCTTTGGTGGAGCGCCCAGTGTTTCTGTAACGTGAACTTTCCATCACAGACACATCATGCCGGGCGCTTCCGTGTTCAAGAAAATGGAATGCATTCCCCTGCTAATAAAACGTAATTCCACAAAAGCACTCATTGTACTCCTGGTCTGTTATGCCGTATTTAGCTTCAGATGAATTCACTTTTCTTAGTGACTTTGTCTGGGGGAAGGGGATGGCAGGTCCCACTGGAACATCGTCTGTGAAAACTTGACTGTGGAAAGGGAAGTGCTCTCCGTGCATGGCAGGGGACATACTTTTCTCTCAGGAAGATAAGGGCGACGTGGTCATGACTGAAGTGACATCGCCCAACCGAGGCGCTCGTCAGCAGCTGGTCACGAGCAGGTGAGGGCAGCAAAGTGGTGAACATTGGACAGTCCAACAACACTGCACATATGCACAGTAGACTCTCTCCCATTTCAAAGGAGCGCTGATTAAACATTTACCATCGACTGGGCACTGGGCCATAGGTCTACGTGAGGAAAATACAAAGATGTAATAAGTCTCACTTTCTAATTTCTAGAAACTCACAGCCAAGACAAATAAAAGATAAAAATTATACACACACACACACACACAATATATGTTGTGTAATATATGACAATGTTTCTATGTAAAATATTATGATATATGTACAAACACATGTCCTATTATGTAATACACAATATAGATGAAGTATGAATGATGGCTATTTTTTTAAATTTTATTTATTTATTTTGAGAGAGAGAAAGGAAGAGAGGGAGAGAGAGCAGGGGAAGGGCAGAGAGAGGGAGAGAGAGAATCCCAAGCAGGCCCCATGCTGTCAGTGCAGAGCCCAATGCAGGGCTCGAACCCACAAAGCGTGGGATCATGACCTGAGCCGAAACCAAGAACTGTATGCGTAACCAACTGAACCACCCAGGTGCCCCGTGTTGATTAATTTTACGTGTTGACATGGCTGGGCCCCGGTGCTCCGATATTTGATCAAACATTGTTCTGGATGGTGATATTATTATTATTATTTTCTGAGAGTGTGTTTTGGATGAGATGAACATTGACATTGGTGGATTTTGAGTAAAGCCGGCTCCTCTGTCTAATGCGGTGGGCCCTGTCTGATCAGTGGAAGGTCTGAACAGAAGAGAAAGTGTGGCCTCCTCTGAGCAAGAGCGAATTCTCCAGAAGGTGGCCTCTGGACTTCATCTCTCCCTGGTTCTACAGCAGACCGTCTTTGGACTAGAGCTGGAACCTCGGCTCTCCCGTCTCCAGCCCTGCTGGCTCACCCTGCCAGCCTCCATAAACACGTGAGCCGATTCTTTCCAAAACATCTATATGTTCATCCTACCAACTCTGTTTCTCTGGGGAAGCCTGACTGATGCAATATGACAGCATTTGCCGGAGAAGGGAGTTTGCTGTGCAAACACAGAGAAGGAAGCATGTCTTTGTGTCCCTGCAGGGCTTTGTGGAAGTGTCTCTAATATGAGGGTCAGTGAGCTGGCTGGAAGGGGTGAGGCGAGATGAGCCTTCCAGCAGAGATGGAACCCGTGGCCTCTTGGCTCACTGGTTCGCTCCTCTGCCCTCCCATGTAGTCTTTTATTGGCTGAGGCCCAACAGTGTGTCCGTCCCTCCCACATGGCCTGGATTTCACCTGCCAGGGCCTGGTGGAGGACACAGCCCAGTACATGCACCCATTCTGGTTTAACGGGCATTTTTAGTTCCCAGCAAGCTTGCTCACAATCCCTCCCACTGAAAACCCTCCTCGTGGGGGGAGGTCGGCCAAGAGGGCAGAGAGGGGAGCCGGGGGACGGGCCCTGCTGTGTTTCCCAACCGAGCCCCCAAGAGGCCAAACCCTCCCAGGAAGGTGACGGCGTGTCCCCGCCGCCAGAGGACTCCTGAAGATATTCTTCAGTCTCTGTGTCACTAAGAAGGTGACAGTCACCCTGATCCTTGGCAAATCAAGGAGAAAGGGCCCAGGGGTGGGAGTCTGGCTCCCTGTAGCTACCAGGGGAGAACTGACTTCTTAACTGCTCCAAGAATGTCCTGACGTCTCCACCCTAGGGGAACTGATTTACAAGCAAATGGGTACTTTTTGCTAATATAGTTACAAATAAATTTAAAAGATCTCATCCATCTTCTGCTGTGTTTCCTAACGTGTAAAATTAGGAACCTCTGTTCTTGGACGTTGGCAGATTATTCCTTCCATGTCAGGGACTCTGTGTTCTCTGGTACTCATGACTTTCCTGAAGGCTCTTGGGGGAGGGCCCTTCCTCTCCTTTCTCCTAGCTTCTAGTGTTTGCTGGCAATCCCGAGGTCCTTGGCCTACAGACACTTCGCTCGCATCTCTGCCTGCATCATCGCGTGGTGTTCTCCCTGTGGGAGTCTGTTTCTTTTTTTTTTTTTTTTTTTTTTTAATTTATTTTTGGGACAGAGAGAGACAGAGCATGAACGGGGGAGGGGCAGAGAGAGAGGGAGACACAGAATCGGAAACAGGCTCCAGGCTCCGAGCCATCAGCCCAGAGCCTGACGCGGGGCTCGAACTCACGGACCGCGAGATCGTGACCTGGCTGAAGTCAGACGCTTAACCGACTGCGCCACCCAGGCGCCCCTTGTGGGAGTCTGTTTCTGTGGCTCCTCTCCTCTTCTTAAGACGCCAGTCCCTGGATTAGTGCCACCCTGAGGTGTTCCCTGGCCTCATCTCAACTTGATCCCATCTGCAGAGAACCCATTTTTCAGATAAACCCACATCCACGGGTTCTTGGGACTGGGGCTTCCACTTATCTCTTAGGGGACACAATTCAGCCCACACTGGCACCTCTGGGTCCCCCAAACAAGGTTAATGACCGAGGACTTGTCAGCCTGTCTCGTTCCCTCTCCCCCTCCCAACAAAGTGCTCTGTGCATCTTAAAATACATCCTACAGGTTTGCAAATGACCTTACCCAACCCTCTTGGAAAGGTTCTGCCGAGGAATTATTTGAAATTCAGATTTTTTTTTTTAATTCAGATTTATTAAAAAACCTCCTTTGTAGGAATCAGGATACAAAATAATTTTTCTCTGCTGTGTTTTTCCACACATCGTGATGGAGATGAAAAGGCAGTTTATTTCAAGTGAAGTCCGCGAAGCCAAGCGTGACCTCAACACTGTGCAAATATTCACCACCTCATTATGCACAGACTCCTCCAGTGCTCGATTTTCTTAAATAATTCTCGCAGTAGGTCAGAAAAGATCCTTATCTCATTACAACCGTTAGTTATTACAAAAAAATAAGCCAACAACAACAACACACCCTTTGGCTCCCCAAGTAGAAACCTATGTGAACAGGGGAAATGTAAATCTGTGGAGCGTAACGAAGGATCACAAAGGGTGATTTTGAAAATTTAAAGCTGAGAGCTGTGGTTCACGGTCCTCACCCAAATCTCAACAACTTTGCTTTCCGTCAGCGGCATGGAGCCTTGAAGATGGAGCTCCTATGGGCGCAAACACCCCAGAGCCCCACGCTCGGCTGACTCATTCGCCGGTGAAGGGCTGGTGGCCTTCTCCCAGCGGACCTCCAGGGGGACAGAACCGTGGGCTCTCGCTAACCTGCCTCCTGTGCATCTCCCTGCGGTAGATGCTGTAGTGATAGAGACAAGCCGTGCGTGGTGGCCAAGTCGTTTGCTGTGTCCTTACTTCACAAGCTGCCCTTGGGGACAGTATCTCGACATGACTACTGACCTTCTAATTCAAGCCTCACCTGGTTCTTTTGCCTTGGCATGTTCCATCCATTCAGCGTCGATCCTTCTTACGCGTCTCTGGAAAATCAGAGTTATTTGACAAGAACAGAAGGAAAAGGAGAAGGCAAATGGTTTGCTTTGATAAATGAAACAAATAAAAGGATATGACTTGACATTCTTGCAAACCGATATTAATGGGGGCGCCTGGGTGGCTCAGTCAGTTGAGCATGCAACTCTTGATTTCGGCTCGGGTCTTGATCTCAGGGTTCCTGGGAGTTTATGGAATTTATGCATCTTAGAAAACCTGCAGACACAACTGGAAGAGACCATCTATTCTAACCCTCTTCCCATGTTTTTCTGAGCATTTAAAAAGCATTTATACACGTTTCCACACGCTCTTGTAGAAGACAAAGCATTCAACATTGTATAACACCATCTCAGATTTTCTGTTGGGACCATATCTATTTTTAAGGAGGCCTCACTCCCAGCGAGGAGCCGAACGTAAGGTCTGAACTCATGACCCTGAGATCAAGACCTGATCTGAGACCGAGAGTCAGACACCCTACTGACTGAGCCACCCAGGTGCCCCAGGACCGTGCCTATTGTTTTTAAAACTGTGGATTGTGGCGTCTGGGTGGCTCAGTCGGTTGAGCATCTGACTCTGGCTCAGGTCATGATCTCACAGCTCGTGAGTTCGAGCCCCGCATCAGGCTCTGTGCCGACAGCTCTGAGCCTGGAGCCTGCTTCGGATTCTGTGTCTCCCTCTCTCTCTGCCCCTCCCCACTCACACTCTGTCTCTCTCTGTCTCCAAAATAAATAAACATTAATAAAAAACTGTGGAGATGGGTCACTGACCAAACAGTTCTGAAAAAGAAACATAATTTTAGGCAAAAGTACATATTACAGGAGTTTAGTTTATTGGAAGTCTGGTATGTGCAGTGAGTCAGAAATAAGGGTAAAGTGTGAGAAAATCAAGCTGCTATAACATGAATACAGATTTTTGCTATAAAAATTCTTTTATCAAGTGTTGAATTTTTGAATGTCGAATCATGCTTCTGGGAATCAGTGAGATAGCACATCAACTTTTGTTGAAGTCCGTGAGTGTGTGTTTGTACGTGTGACATTCTCTCTTATAAATAACACAAGAAAATGGAGTGGGTTACCTCACATCCCCTTTATCACAGATCCTGCCTGCAGCACAGACGGCCACCCCCCGGGGATGCTCTCCCGTTCTTGGGTTTGAATCAAAGGCAGTTGACAGTCTTCTTACATGTATGAAGCTTACTTCCGATATGGCGTTCCTTCCCAAATTCTCTCCTCTTGATCATGGCACACTGAATACCCAGGTATTGTGTGATCTCTTCCGCATTTCATCTCTATGTAAAGACATGAAAATAGTCAGCAAGATGGTCCACATCTCGCTCGACTTGCCTCAGGTCAGCATTACTTCATTTCTTCCTCAAAACTCTTCTCACATGTGTAGAAGGATACCGACCGCCCCACGCTCCTAGGGCATTCAAGGCTTTACTGTGACACCAGCACACGTGACTCTTCAGCACTCTGAAAGGCGCTTCTGCTGCAGATCAGAAATGGATAAGAACATTTCCTTGGGATGGACGAGCTGGAATTTGGGGCCTGGCTGTGTGCACCCCACGCCCTGCACCACTTCCTGTAAGCCGGTGACTACGCGGGCAGGTCCTCTCATCCCCAGTGTCTCAGGTCTCTTCACGAAAGTCGCGTGCAGCAGGAACACTGTGGATACGTTATCACCATGTTTCCTTTGATCACGGAAGTGAGACAGTCAAAGCAGGTTTGATCGTCTCACCTGACAAGAATACATTCCCCAGCACCTCGGGCTCAGTATACTTGCTGGAACGAATACACCACCTTAGATGACAATGACTCAGGGATTATCTCCACGCACGATCTCGAGTGAGACCCCCCTGCCAGCCACAGACCCAGGGCAGCGTCTGAACCCAAGCGCTTCCGGAATTAGCACTCAAGCCTTTTGGGGGACAAATTCCATGCCCAAAGTTCCAGGGACATGTGTTCGCAGACCTTCCTCTTCCCAGTGTCGTTTAGGTTGTGTGACATTTGGAAGTTTCATGGCCTTTCTGGGTCTTATAACTTAATGTGAATTAAGGCAGGTACGTGTATCACACAATTGTTCTGAGCATAAAATAGAGGTTTGAGAGATGTCTTATCAACGTCAACTAGGAGATCACTGCTCTCCTGCTTCCTCTTTTTAAAATATTTTTAAGTTTATTTATTTATTTTGAGAGAGAGACAGACAGACAGACAGACTACAAGCAGGGGAGGGGCAGAGAGAGAGGGAGACAAAGAATCCCAAGCAGGCTCCAGAGGGTCAGCCCAGAGCTCAATGCAGGGCTTGAACTCACAAACCGTGAGATCACGTCTGAGCTGAAACCAAGAGTTAGATGCTTAATTGATTGAGCCACCCAGGCGCCCCCGTTCCTTCCTTTTCGATTCCACTCAAAATTCTCCATCCAGGACCACAGGTCACGTCAGCCTTGGACGCAGAGGGAAGTGAAGTGAGCACCCGGTGTGTCCCCCACTTTCCTCCAGTCACTGTGAGGAGTTGTCCCATGGCCCTTTGGCTCTGGCACCGCTGTTGAGAGTGGCTGATGTTTGGCAGTTTCCAAGTGTTTCTCAAAAGTCAAGACAGGGGTGTGGACAATCACCATGGGCTCCACCAAGCACCTGCCAGAAAATGGGAGGCTGGGAAAGAAGCCCAATGGGACAGACACCTGCTGACTAGTTACCCTCACTCTGACAAGAACCCCCCTCCAGAAGTCTGTATGGAGTTTTGAGTAACCAGGAACTGATCAATCAATCAATCTCTGTACCGTATGGAAACTTCCAGTATTCCACAAAAAGTCTTCAAGACTCAAGACAGTGGGGACAAGTAAGTACATAAATATAACCTTTGATCTCAACTTAGAAAGTGGGGTCCTTGCGTGTCTCATCTAAGATCCGGCCACTTTTTGGAGGTGCCTGGCATCCTAGATGGGAGGTATGTACCGTGAGTGGGGGTACAAGTGTCATAGACCCCCGTGTGCCCTCCTCCTGGCAGCAAGAACACGCTTTAGACCCAGGGCCTCCTACAGGGCAGGGCACGTGGGAGTCCACACGCTCCTGTGGAAAGGGGGGTGAGGTAGGGCCACTGTGTCAAGTGCCATTTTATCTCCTACTGCCCAACACTTGGGGTTTAAAATGGAACCGGGAGGCCCCTCGCTGGGTGGAAACGTGAACCCACTGGTCCAAACCACAAATATTCCAAGGACTCTGCGGGTGCCCCTGCGATGTGCTCTGGGAACTGGCGTTTGCTCCCCGAGAGCCTTAGCAGCCAATTATGTCCAGCCCAGATGCGCTCCTGCCATCGGCACTGACCCGGATTCTTTGTAAACAGCATATACAAGCCTTCCCCTTTCTCATTAAATCCCCCTGGCTTTTGTCCCCCCCCCAGGGGACACAATGTGAGTTGCTGCCCAAACCGGTGCTCCCTGAACTTCACTTCTGAGACCCTCAAAGAAACGCTTTTGCTTTATTTCAGGTCTGCCTCTTCTGCATCGGGGCTCCCCGCCCCCAAGCTCGGGACCATTGTCCTGGGGCAGAGGCGGTGGACGGAGAAGGGGAGAGCGATGTGTGTGTGTGAGCACGGCTGGTTGTGCTGTGCCTGGATATTTCTCGCATCGACTGTCCCTTGCGCAGCGACAGGTGAACAGGGGCGTGTGGGGCACAAGCGGCCGGTCTTAGTGGACCAGGTCCTCGGACGCGGGCTTCACCCCCCACACTCCACGTCGGCGGCTCAGAGATGCACAGCGTCGTCCTTCTCAGGATTTTGGAAACCAGGCACGTCTTACTGGTGGATTCGTACACTTAATGGGGTTCTCTTCTGTTTGTACTCTGGAAAGCCGATAAAATGTTTCAGAGTCACCGCCCTCTGAGAATCGACAAAATCGCGTTCCTACTGCTGAGCATGTCGCATCCCGCATTAGGAGAGAAAACGAATGCCAACGGATACAAAGTCTACTTACCCACAGGGAGAGGCTGAGTCCCACTCCAGGGATTCGGGCTGCATTGACCTCAGGGGAGGAGGCAGACTGCTCTCTCTCCCTGAACTCGGCTCAGGAAGAGCTGGGGAAAGTGGAAGAAGGTTCTGGAAGATCAGGATCCTGAAGATCCAGCTCTTTTCGTGCCCCTGTGTCTTCAACAGGCTGCTTACAGTTCATTTCCATTCTATGCCAGCCTCTTCCTTTCTAAATGATAGAACTCGTTCAAGTGGCCACTTTCCTCTGGTTGGAGAGGCAAGTCACCTGCTTCGTGGCTAATGACACAACGGCTAACTTGATGTACAGCCCTTGTTTTCTTGTTTTGTTTTCTTTTTACAGTTGCCTTACAGATCGCTTTAGAACCAGTCACGCGATGGAGGGCTGCTGGATCGAGTTGAAAGTTCTTTATTCATGTTGCCAAGCTAGCTTTGAAAAATGATATGCTGATTATAAATACTTGCAGGGTGTGATTATACCAGCCTCACAATCAATTCATCAGCATTATTTATTTGGTTAATTTGAAAAGCCTAAAATGATAATAATAATAATAATAATAAAAGAGAAAAGCATAAAATATTAAGGCGTGGTTTACTTCGCCCTTCTTTGATTGTTCCTTGGTTCGAGTGTATTTCATGTATATTACTTTACTCCCTGTATTGGTGTTTACTTGGGAGGCACTAGGGGGATAAGATTGAGCAGAATAGATACAATTTTCACCTCTTGTGTCAGTTTGGTTCCTGTGGGAAGCAGAGGTCGGGATGGAGTCAGAAGTCAAAGGGTAAGGAGGGGAAGGTCTGTGAGGGACAGAGGGGGCCGGAGAGCCTCAAACCTCAGTAAGGACCCGCACCTGTGGGAGGCAGGGGGGCAGGCAAAGAGGAGCCTCGGATGTCACTGCAGCCTTGAGGACAGCCAGTAGGGCGTCCCAGAGCAAAGGCTGACCTTTAGAAGAGATCTGTGTTGGGTCAGGGTCATGTGGTCCCTGCATGACAGCAGCCTGGGGGAGGGGGTGGTATGAAGGAGCCCCTGGGAGTCTATCTGCAGCGTCTGTCACAGAGGGGAAGGAAGTGCCTCCCTAGTAGCCAGTCTTCCTGGAGGCTTAATGCTAAAGGAAGTTTGACTTATTATAGGAACTCAACAAATATTAATTGGCTTGATTATTTACCGGGGTCTAATGGTCTCAGGGGAATTGCATGAGTTTCTATATTATGTGGAATTTTCTGGAAATATTTTGTATATCTATCTCCAAACATGGTTATGGCTATTTGGTTTTGTATTTTGAAAATTTGAAAACATTATCTGATATGTAAAGCATAAAGGCATATCTTCGGTGTCATATGTAATTATGTTCTTGGCAAAAAGTAACAGAACTGGTCCATGGATGCATTTTCCTTCCTTGAACAATTATTACAATGTGATGGCTGACACTACAGTCCCCTTTAAAGACCGCTCACAGTGTCACCACTTTTCTCTTTCCCTATATTATTACTATCATTGGGTTGATGAAGTGCCATGTCATTTTTCTATGGATCCAGGCCCATGTATATGATTCTGTGTGAGCCACCGTGGGCATCGTGGTTTCTTTGGCCATTTGCCTATTGATGGGGAATTAGGTCATTCCCTATCTTTCAGTGATAAAAACCCAGTCGCAGAGCAACCCAGCCTTGATATCTCTCCCTACCCCCTTCTCCTCTTTATTTTTCTTAAAGAGTACTTATCACTTCCTGACCTTACAGCACATACGTATTTGTTCATTCGGTGATTGCCTATCGCCGCCCATTAGAATGCAAGTCCCCAGCCAGGCAGAGGGTTGAATGGTTTGTACTAAGAAAATAAATGGTTTGTATTGGCTGCCAGCAGCCAGACCAGGATGTTTCTAACTGAACCATGAATAATGCTCAACACGGCTACCCCATAACCCCGTGGGAATGACAGTGTTGAGTCAGCCCTGTAGCCTTAGGAATGACCAAACATCCCCATCATTCTGTCCCACCTTTCCGCCCATCGCTAGCGAAGGCTGCTCTGCTTTGGTTCTTCCTGCTCCAAGATAAAAATAGGTAAGATCCAAACCACCAAACTGCCTTTGTTTCACAACAGAATCCAACCCTTTCCCGCTTCCGCACAAGCCCAGACCCTGTAAGGGATCCCGTACAGCCTGCTCTGTGTACTGAGACTGGGGTGCTCCCGCATTTCTTTGGGGTGCCTTTTCCCTTGGCTCAGGAGGCCAAAAAGCAGGTGGTTTTAGCCCAGGTTCCCAGTGGCCTTTTATCATACTTAGCAGCACCCCGTGCTCAGGACAGTTCTAGGTACGTGCTTGGCATTTTGCAAATATTTTTAGGATGAATGAACAAAGAAGGATGTTAAAACTTCGGAGCCCTGTACAGGTTAGGGGCATCTCACATCTTAGGGAGTACTTCCAAATTGCCTTTCAAGGTGGCTGGCTATAAAGACGTCAGTGCTTAAGAATAATAATTTCCCTTCACGTCCACTGGCCCTCATTATTTTGTGTTCTAGATTTTTCCGTCTAATGGGAACAAATAAATCTTGTTTTATTTACTTTTCCTAAGTTGAGAATCATATGACCAGGTGGTTTTTGATCGCTTGTATTTCCCCTTATTTGAATCTCCAGTTCATAATCTTTCTTGTTTTTTTCCATTGTGTCCCTCCATCACTTTCTTACTGAAGTGTTTGTATTAATTCTGTCTTGTGACCCTTTGTACCATACAGCCACTGCAGATAAGTCAGTGTGTCACATGACTTTTATTTGTAATTTCTTTTGCTCTTTTCATTTATTTTTAAGCATTTATTTGTGACTCCAGGTTCCCAGAGATAAGAATTCTTGTGCGTGGTTTATTAAGAAAGTGCCCTCCTGGGGAAGGGGGACGGGACAGGGGAAGCGGCCGGGGGTGCCTGTGATTTCCAGTGGGGCCTGGCTCCTGCCGATTCCTCCTGGAAGTCTCGGACCTCTAACCTCCTAGGCACCTGCTTGCCCTGAGTTGGGGGGCTGCCTGCTCACAGTGTTGCCAGATTAAGTCAGGCGCCCAGACATTTTCAGCTGCCTGCCCATGCCGGGATCGCTGTTCAGGAGCCCAAGGAGGAGGGAGAGGATTCAAGGGCATCTGGGCAATTTGCTTTCTATTTCGGTGAAGTTTGCCAGGTGAGACTTTTTCTGACAGACCTCATCATTTATTCCAGGAACAGCTCCCAGTCATCCTTTGCCTCTGTGCTGCCCCCTTTGTGTATTGTCTGTCTGCTTAGCCATCACACTTTAAATTCTTACAAACAACCGTCTGTTCTTCTGTCCTCTTGTCAGCTTTCCCGGGTGCGCAGTCCTGTTTCCGGGCTCAGGTCAGCATGGAGACGTCCTCCGCTCCCCCTCACAACCTGATGCACCCTTTCCTGATGAAAGACGGCCTACAGAAAGTGCTGGAACAATAGAGGAAGCCAAAATACTGCCAATCTTCCATTCTTTCCAAGGAGGATATTTTAAAATTGCTTCCGTCCAAACTGAACGCATTAAATTGTTCTGTGACATGGTTGAAATTGATTTGTCCTTATTAAATACACTTTGCATCCATGCTTAATTTTATATGAAATAAGCCAATACATTCATTTAAAATATTAATTTTTCCCTTTCTCTATTGTCCCAGGACAATTTTTATTTAAGGCCTTCACATTGAAACCCTGTCCCCAGTGTCACAGGAAATATGGCTTGCGTCATCAGAAACAGATTTCCGGAACACATTGTATCAGTTCTATTTAAAGACTCTGCGAGCCTGCCTTTCAGAATTTGTTTATGGATGTTTACATGCCTCTATTTTACAAATAAGGAAATGAACTGCTTCAGAGAGGCACGGCTTGCCTGAGACTCAGCTCCCACATGCGCACTTGCTTCCCAATCCTGGCCCCTTAGTTCTGCCACCACGTTCATGGCCACCCTGGTACCGTTTCTTTGCTTCCTGGTCTTCTGTGGAAACACACTTCAACTGCGTCTTTTTTGATGAATTTGAAAACCCTTCCCTAATGTCCCATGAAAAATCATACCCAAACTAAGTGGAATCCATCTTTTAATCTGCTAAAAACTGACATTATCATAGGTTAGCCTTCCCACCTAGAAAGTGGGATGCGATCTCTGCATTCAAGGCTTTTATATTTGCCAGTAAACTTTGGTCACTTGCTGTATAAAGGTCATGCCTCCTTTCTTAAATTTGTTTCTAAATATTTTATGTTTTCGTTTCTACTGTAAATAGAAATTCCTTATAAATGATGCATTCCAGGTTACTGATGGTATGGAAGAATGTAATTGATTCTGGGTATATTTATTTTATCTCTTGCTAATTCATAAAATTTTTATTAGGTCTAAAGTTTCCTAACAGAAATATTTAAACTGTCCAAGGATAGGATTGTATTTATCACGACAGGGTTTTGTTTTTTTGTTTTTTTTTTTTACTTCAGGTTTTAATCTTACTTTTGTGTCTCGCAGCCCCAGGAGCATAAATAAAACAGAAAAATAGACTGAGATCTACTGCAGTCCATTCCAGGGCCTGTAACATGTCAAGGGATCGAGGGATAACGCAGGGATCTCACAACAGGGACTGGAATTCAGGCCTCCTGGGCATCAGAATCTGAACCCCAGTGTGGTAGGGAGGAGAATGTCCCCCAACCATATACAGGTCCTAATACCTGGAGCCTGTGAAGGTTACCTTACACAGAAAAAGCTTCTTTGTAGATATGCTTCAGTTAGGGATCTTGAGACGAGGAGATTTTCCTGCATTTTCCTGATGGGCTCTAAATGTAATCAGAGGGATTGTGTCACTTTGGCATATTGATTATTATATATATATATATTTTTTTTTTGAGAGAGAGAGGGAGAGAGCAAGTGCAAGCAGGGGAGGGGCAGAAGGAGAGGGAGAGGGAGAGAGAATCCCAAGCAGGCTCCATTGCCCAGCACAGAGCCTGACACCAGGCTCAATCTCACTACCATGAGATCACGACCTGAGCCAAAATCAAGAGTCAGACACCTAACTGACTGAGCCACCCGGGTGCCCTGGGATATCGATTACTTTAAATAAAAGTTACTTAAGAAACAGCAGGTGCAAAGACATGCAGGCCCTCCTCTGTGCCCCAGAAAGCAGGAAGTAAATCTCCTGTGTGGATGTTACCCTCCCTGTGCTGAGACGTAAAAACACATCTTTATCACCAGAGATAAAACCTTCTAAGCAGAGAAAGCCATAGAAACAAATCTTGTTACCTTTTTTTCTCATCTGCTACCTCTGCCCAAATTCTGCCTAGAATTCCTCTCTAATTAAAGATCCCAAACATCTGTTTTCTTTATTCTGTTAATTGCTCACAAAGTTATTGTCTCTTTGTCCCAAAAGTATAAAAACTGCCTGCCTGGCCATTTCTTTCCTTATTGGACCTCTGTGTGCACGTAATAAAACTTTGAGAGTTTTCTCCTGTTAACCTATCTCATGTAAATGTAATTCTTCATCCAGCTGGAAGACCTTGAAGGGTAGAGGAAGAATTTTTCCCTCCCTGCAGATGTCGAAGAGGGTGGAAGGAGAGTTAACTGAGGACAGAAGAGAGGAAGTCTAGGTAATAAAAGCAGAAGGAAAGAGAGTGAACTGCGTTGCTGGCAAGATGGAGGGGATGGGGAGCCAGGCAATGCACGGAACGTGCCTCCAGAGGTGGAAAGAGGCAGGGAAGTAGATTGTCACCTAGAGCATTGTGAAGGCACACACCAGCGTGATGCCTGGGGTCGCCCCATGAAACCCATTTTGGATTTGTGACTTCTGGAACTCCAAAAGCACAAATCTGTTCCAAGTCTTGAGTAACCTGTCACAGCTGCCACAGAAACGGACACGCAGAGAACTCAAGTCCCTGAACCTTTTCCTCAGGGCCTCCCTCCGGCTGCTCTGCTGCCCTCTGATCCTGCCGTCCATCCACACGTCCCACCCCTGGCCCCCAACTGGATTCACCTGGCCAAAATTCTTCACTTACCTCCTGCCACCTCTTCAGCTTCTGGCCTTATTGTTAATTCAGCCACACGCACACACACACACACACACACACACACACACATACACGATAAGAATTTGTTCCCACTCCATCTTAAGGCTGGCCTTAGGTTGACTGACAGCTTGCTGTCTTTGGGTTGGGTCTGAAGCCAACACCGGTCACTATGGCTCCTCTGCAACCAGGACTTCGCACACAACTAGTTTCTCATTTTGGAAGGAACTACGAGAGGGAAATCTACTTCTTGCCTACACTGCTCGCTTTTCATGGTTTATGTGCTAAGGAATTGTCCCAAACTTCCCCAAAACACTAAATAATGAGACCCAGAGAAGGAAGTTACAAACACCTGACTTAAACTGGTGTAAGTAACACCGGGAATTTCCTCCCTGGTAAATTCAGGGAGACGCCCAAAGAGCAGAGGACGGGGGTGAGATGTGTCTCAGGAGGAGGTCTGAGCTCTCCGGGAGGCCCCCCCTGCTTCTCCCTGATGTCACATCCTTGTTAACACGGTTCTTCACCTGGCCAGGCAACTTCGTCTCTGAAAGCCGTCCCCCCTTAATTTACACCTGCCATATTCAGCCACAGGAGAGGGACACCCCTCATGTCCAGTATCAGCTCCCAGATTTAAAAGAAGGACACGGACAAGGAGAGGGAGAGAGAGAGGGGACGGGAAAAACGATGGCCCGAAGGCTGAGGTCAAGGAGGAACACGGGTGGCTGTGAGAATGCCTGTGTGGGTGAGTGGGCATGCATGTGTGGGGGCGTGAGTATCTAGGAAGTTTCTAGTTACCAGAGACAGGCGTTGGCAGTTGTATCCCAGACATGCTCTTGGTTCAGTATCCTTGTTTCATCACTGTTTTTAAGACTCCTCTGGGATGCCTGGGTGCTCAGTCAGTTAAGCATCTGACTCTTGATTTCAGTTCCGGTCATGATCCCAGGGTCATGGAATGGAACCCCTAGTCGGGCTCCACACTGAGCGTGAAGCCTGCTTAAGATTCTCTCTCTCTCTTCCTCTGCCCCTCTCTCTTGCTTGTGCTTTCTCTCTCTCTAAGAAAAACTTTTAAAAAAACTAAAAAAAAAAAAGACTCCTTCTAATATATGTCGGTAGTAATTATAATAGTAATAACAGTCACCATATTAGCAAACACTTACATAAAGCTTTCTATAATAATATTGCTACCTACATGATGAAAGGATTGGGGCACAGAGAGGTTGAATGATCATCCCAACATCAACTTGTTTGCACTTGGTGAAGCCGGGATTTGAAGCCAGGCAGTCTGGTTCCTGAGCTTGTGCTCTCAGCTACTACACCAAGAGACACCCTCTGTTAGGCCAGACACAGATTCCTCTCTTCCTATTCTAAGCAACGAAAATTTAAAAACATATTAAAAGATTTCCAATGGCTTTTATGGGATCTTATCTTGGGGGTGTGTATGAGGGTTCTTCTGAGAAAAAGAACCAATAAGATATACAGATATAGACACATTATATACACAATGGATTAGTTGATATATAATTTATATTTTATATGCAATATTATTATATATATAATATATATCATACATAACTATATACTATATATTACTATGTGTCTACCTATATATATAAGATTAAAACAATTAATTTATATAACCGTAGAGGATAAGGTCCGTGAATGCTTACCTCCTAAGGATTAGTTTGATCCAGGGAAATAATAGCTGAAGGAGTTGGAGACAGATGTTGACCTGGTGTCTTCATGAAGCACCTCCAGATGTTTCTCCTAATAGAGAAGAGGTAGGCTGTGGCACTTTCTGAGAGCTCAGAGCCTCTGGCACATCGGTAGGTCAAGAAAACAGCGAGGAAGGTAGAACAGGGTAGCAATGTAGCAATACTAAAAGAAAGCAGCAGCTTGGTGGATAAGCTTATTGAAGTCTTAAAATAACATAGTAGAATTTCCAAATGATCGATCCATCAGACCTCTGGATGTGCGCAGGGTCCCAAAGAAATATTTGTGCCTAGCAGCACTATTCACGAAAGCTAAGAGGTAGAAGCGATCCAAATGCCCATCAGACAGATGAACGGATAAACAAAACGTGCTCTCCGCATACAACGGAATCTTCCTCAGCCATAAAAACAATGGAAATTCGGACACAGCCAACAACCCGAATGAGTCTGGGAACATCACGGTAAGTGACATTGGGAGCGACAAAGCGATGAGTACAGTGTGATCCCACTTGTACGAGTGATCTGAGTGGTCAGATTCATAAAGACAGAAGGCAGAAAGGTGGCTGTGAGGAACTGGGAATGGAGACTTAGCGTTTAGTGGGTCCCGACTTTGAATTTGGGAAGATAAAAAAAAAAAGTCTGGAGATGGAGAGAGGGGATAGTTGTACAATGACGTGAACACACTTCATCTGAATGAACTGTACGCTTGTTTTTTTTTTTTTATTTTAGAAAGAGAGAGAGAGAGTGAGAGAGAGAGAGAGAGAGAGCCCATGCAGGGGAGAGACAGAGGGAGAGAAAGAGAGAGAATTCCAAGCAGGCTCAGAGCAGAGCCCGACTCAGGGCTCAAACCCATGACCCTGGGATCATGACCTGAGCCGAAATCAAGAGTCGGATGCTCAAGTGACTGAGCCACCCGGGTGCCCCTGAACTGTATACTTAACTGGTCAAGATGATTTTAAAAAAACACCACTGTGGATTGTAAATTACGTTCCTTATTTACAGATGCAGAGACTGAGCAGAGAGTCTAGACGCACGGTCAACAGCAGGCTGGCTGCCCTTCCCCGTGGAACAGGAGGACACAGCTGATGAAGGAGGCCTGTGGGATGGAGGAGGGTCTCTGTTTAATGACACCTGTTCCTCAGGGGAATCTCGTAAGGGAAAGGGAGCTGCCCACGGACACCACCGAGAACCCGCTCCTTGTGGGTGTCTCAGTCGTAGATGCTAGGACGCAGATGTTGTGAGAAGCCAGAGGCGGCCGAGGGCTCGCCTGTCCTCGCCTCCCTATCGAAGGTCCTGCCTCGGCTTTCTCAGATTCTTCAGGACTGCAAACGTGAAGTGCTGAGAAGGTGAACGTTCGTGGGCCCTCCCGGCCGGGAGTTCATTTAAGCAGGTCTCAGCCCGTCTTGCCAAGGTACTGGCCCTTCCGGCCCGTCCCTCCAGCACCCAGAGCACAGACAGCCCTTCCCCTCTCATCCCGGCAAGGAAGGTGCCGGGGAAGGGTCATCCTGATCTGTCTGCTCAGAAACACTGCATTTTACCAGAAGTCCCCAAGAACAAGGTTGGGGGGAGTCCAGAAGCAAGACACCGACAGCCTGTGTGCCTTCAGTGAGGGTCCTTCCCACAAGGGATGTCTGCAGAAAGGGGCTTTACTGGAGTTCTGTAGCCTGAATGCTTGTGCCTTCCCCCAAATTTGTGTCTTAAATCCCAGCCCCCAAGGTGATGATATCAGGAGGTGGAGCCTTGGGGAGCCTAGGGGAGGGATCCCATGATGGCCCTTGGGAAGAAGAGACCCCAGCTGGGGCGCCTGGGTGGCTCAGTTGGTTGACCATCCAACTTCGGTTCAGGTCATGATCTCGCGGTTCATGGGTTCGAGCCCCGTGTCAGTCCCTGTGCTGACAGCTTGAAGCCTGGAGCCTGCTTCAGATTCTGTGTCTCCCCCTCTCTCTGCCCCTCCCCCGCTCATGCTCTGTCTCTCTGTCAAAAATCAAGAAACATTAAAAAATTAAAAAAAAAAGAGAGAGAGAGACCCCAGAGAGCCCCCTGCCCCCTCCGGCCATGTGAGGACACAGGGAAGATGGCATCTGTGAGGTAAGACGAGGGATCTCAGCAGACACCGAATCTGCTGGCACCTTGGTCACGGACTTCCCAGTCTCTAGGACTTTGGGAGGCAGATTTCTGTCATTCACAGGCCACCCAGTCTATGTAGTTTTGTTACGGCAGCCTGCGTGGGCTGAGACACAAGAGACGTTAGCTGTCCCTTCTTTGTGAAGTCGCCCAGGGCTCTCTCAGGGTTCCCCTGCCCTTTCTGCCCTCTCGGTGCCAGATTTAGTTCTGTTAGCATCCTCTGTATTTTCTCCTCTACCTCCCCAGACACCAGACTCACAGAACCTGTGGGCTGTGGAGTACGGCGAAAGCTTCTCTATTTCCCACTCATGAGACACAGTTTTGCCTGACTGGGAAGACAGCAGCAGCTTCCAAACAGGACCTCACCAGCCAATCGCTGACTCTGGGACCTTGCCCACTCCTGCGCCTTTTTCCTCTTCTAGAACATTCACACAGCAGGGCAAGTAAAGGGAAGAGCGTGACACAAGAAAGAGCGGGACATTTTAGCCGTCGCCCTGAAATACCTCAGCCACGGAGGTCGCCCTTCCTCTCAGCAACGGGAACTGAGCTGTGACACTATTTTACATGTTTGCAGCTCTCACGTCTAATTTTGACACATATGGAGCTACAATAATCCAAACAAAAGTTTACAAGCTCTGAA
The DNA here is from genome assembly GCF_023721935.1 of Panthera uncia. NCBI lineage: Eukaryota > Metazoa > Chordata > Mammalia > Carnivora > Felidae > Panthera > Panthera uncia. The sequence continues at coordinate 148,163,448 of NW_026057577.1, forward strand.
TAAGTTAGAGATTTTATGCTTCCCTCACCAAGGAAGCCTCTTTCTGGAGTCGTCGAAACGCACCTTGAGCTCTTTCTTCAGATTCCCAGCCAGGCACAGGAAGGAGGCGTCGGAGCGGCCCGTTGGTGTCCGTAGTTGTGGCCCCATCTCTCTCGGGGTCTTTCCGGGTGGAATGCTATCAAGTGTGTCCCAGCTGATGACAGATGAATGATGACACACTGACCAGCGTCCTGTCATCAGTGAGGGCAGACGGTACAATGTTGGCCCGTTCTGTCGCTTGGCGCCTGTAAGCACCCGTGAGGCTTGGTATGAGTAGAATCTGGAAGAACACCACAGGGGAATGAATCTGAGGTGTTGATGTGATCACTGCTGGCGCGAGAAGGGAAGGCTCCCAAACTGGAGGGGGAGATAGGAAGGAAGAGGCCAGAAGGGGCAGGAGAGATGGGGTGCCCTCTCGATGAAGGCGCCCCTGGTCAGTATAAGCTGCTGCCTTTCCAGAAGAGCCTGGATCGCATTTCGGGATGTGCGGTCCATGGCCAGTTTTGCTACCATGGGGGAAATCACCTGACTTTGGGCAGGGAGTGAGAAGTGGCGGCGGGGGGGGGGGGGGTGCTGGCGCCGCGTGGCTCTCACGTGCAGAAGGAGAACAGGTGTTCTCCGTGGGACCAGAGAATTGAAAGAGTGGCTTTCAAGTCCCAGACACAAGTGCAGGAGAAATTCAGGACACCTTAGGAAAGATAAAACTTCATCGCCTAGTGCTGTGAGGGTGGGGTTGGGCCACCATTTCAGAGCCCCTTGTAAGACAGAACTGTGCCTACGTAGCTGGCGGGAAGGATGTGTGTTGCCTCTGCCGTGGGCCGTGTGCTTTCTATTTCAAGGCGATGCTATTTATCCCATTTTGGAGATGGGGTAAACGTTTTCGGAAGGCCCCAGGTGCCAAGTAAACTGGCACAGATTTAAGGAATGCTGTTGGGATAAAAGGCAGCCACCAAAGAAGCGTGCTGTCTGTCCCAGGTAAGTATCACCCGGAATGAGGGACTGAGCGAAACACGTGGGTCCCCTCCCCACTCGCTCCCTTCTACCGCCGTGTCCTTTGACGGCTCCACCGCCTATCGGGGCCGCTTCGTTAACCTGTCAGCTTGCTCGCCTGCTCTTAAAGTGATGTATGGGGGAAATTCTGTCTCTGCTAAATGAGACCCCTTTGCCATTATGAATAATATCACGGTGATTCAGAACATGAAGCCATTAGAACAGTAATAAAAAGAGAGACTGTCATTATTTCAACCACAGAGCAGAAAACGAGGGGACTTCCCGTGATTATGGACATTTGCAGCTGCGGGGCTCCCGCGAGGCGGGAAAATGCAGAGCAGTCGGCCCAGCGGGCTGCTGGTGTGGGACAGGCCATGGGGGCCAGCCAGGTAGGCACTCCGTTGTCCTAAAATTTGGTGCAGGTGTGGTCTTCCCCCGATTGTTCTCCTGGACCTCTCTTGGTTGTTTGGGGAGGAGGGCACACTTCATCGCTACCTTTCGACTGCATTTCTGGCCATCGAGCCACCCGTGCTGTGATGCCTCCCTGTACCGGTCCAAACCCCGAGTCCTCCAAAGTATCCCTGTACGTTTATAATGCGTGTAACTAGTAGCTGTTATCAAGTTTGCTTAGCAACGCACTGTTCACATTTCTATCATCAGGGTGTAATTTGGTACAGGAGACAGGTTCTCTTTTCATTAAAGCCACTGGTGGCCTCTGGTAGTTTTGTGACTTAAGAATACTGTTTAAAATCCAGCCTTATGACTGGGGCACCTGGGTGGCTCAGTCGGTTATGCGTCCGACTGTGGCTCACGTCATGATCTCACGGTTTGTGGGTTTGAGCCCTTCGTCGGGTTCTTTGCTGACAGCTCCGAGCCTGGAGCCTGCTTCGGATTCTGGGTCTTCCTGTCTCTCTGTCCTTTCCCCTACTTCACACTCTGTCTCTCTCTCCCTCTGAAAAATAAATAAACATTAAAACATTTTTTTAAAATCCAACATTGCATTAAAATATGCATCTGATAAGAGACGAACTTTTTTTTTTTTTCATTTAAACGTTAAAAGAAGAGGGGCTTCCGGGGGAATCAGCTGGTTAAGCCCCGACTCTTGATGTCTGCCCAAGTCATGACCCCAGGGTCGTGAGATTGATCCCCATGTCAGGCTCCAGTCTGCTTAGGATTCTCCTTCTCCTTCTCTCGGTGCCCCTCCCCCCCACACACTCTCAAACATAAAGATAGTAAAGGAAGAATCAACACCAATTCTTTATAAACTATCCCAAAAAATAGAGCATGGAGCATTTTTCAACCCATTCTCTGAGGCTGGTATTACCCTGATACCAAAATCAGAAAAAGACCTTAAAACGAAGAAGCTATAGACCAATATCTCTTATGAATGCAGTGCAGAATTCCTCAAGAAAACATGGCACACTGTCTCCAGGAAGACACCAGAAGGATCACACACGCTGATCGGTGGGGTGTCACCTGCAAATGTCAGGTTGGTTTAACATCCGAAAGTCAATTAACTTTGTCAATTAACAGAATAAAGACAAAACCCACAAGACTCTCTCAGCAGAGGCAGAAAAATCAGTTGATAAAAATTCAACAGCTCTTCTTGATAAAAACACTCAACAACTAAGAATTGAAGGGAAGTCTCAATCTGACCAAGGGCATCTAGGAAAAACTCCCATAACATCACATTTAACAATGAAGCACCGAATGCTTTCCCCTAAACCCAAACACGACATGCATCTTTGATCACATGACTTCAGTCCAGCGCTGTACTGGGCGCTCCAGTCACGGCAGTTACATAAGACAATTGCACATAAAGTTGGCAGATTAAACAGGAAAAAAAATTATATCATCTCCCTTTGAAGATGGTATAATATTGTACACACAACCTCTGAGAGAATCCACTAAAAATTATTGGAGTAAACACATTCACCAAGGTTGCACATTACATATTCAATACATAAGAATCAATTTTATTTATATAAACTGTCAATAAAAAAACCTGAAAATAAAATTTGCAAAAACAATTCCATTTGTACTAGCATTAGAAAGAATAAAGTATTTAGAAAAATGTAGCAAAAGTAGTTCAAAACTTACAGCCTAAAAACTATAAAACCCTGTTGAAAGAAATTAAAGTAGACTTACATAAATGGAAAGATAAGCCATGTTCACCAATCAGATTTAACGTTATTAAGATGGCAGTATTTTCCAAATTGATCCATAGATTCAACACAATCCCTATTAAGATCTCAGCTGGCTTTCTTTTTTTTGCAGAACTTGACAAGCTGATCCTAAAATTCATACAGAAATTCAAGAAATTCAAGAATATCCAAAACAATCTGGGAAAAGAACACCTCCCAATTTCAAAACCTACTACAAAGCAAAAATAATGAAGATAGTGTGGTAATGGCATCATCACAGACTTCTAGATCAATGAAATAGAACTGAGCCCAGAAATAAACCTTAGCATTCTTGGTCAATAGACTTTTTACCAAGGGCACCAAGACAATTTAATGGGGGAAAGAATAGTCTTCAATAAATGGCTTTCAGGCAACTGGACATCCATACACAATAGAATGAATTTGGATCCCTCATACATATATATAAGCACGCATATATAAAAATTAACTCAAAGTGAATCAAAGCCCTTAATGTAAGAGCTAAAGCTATAAAACCCTTACGAGAAGCTCAGCCTTGGATTAGTTAGATATACCAGCCAAAACATAAGTAACAACAACAAAAATGAGATAAATTGAACTTCATAAAAATTTAAAACTTTTGTGCTTCAAAAGATATTATCAATAAGGTAAAAAAAAAAAAAAGACCCGGCAGAATGGGAGAAAATTTTTTGCAAATCATATTCTGTTAAGGGACTTGTACCCAATAACGTGTAAAAACGCAACTCAAAAATAAAAAGACAAATAATCTGCTGTAGAAATGAACAAGGTACACAAATAGAAATTTCTCCAAAAACACAATACACAAATGACCAATAAGCACAGGAAAAGAGGCTCACCGTCATTGCCATCAGAGAAATACAAATAAAAACCACATTGAGATATCACTTTACAGCCACAAGAATGACTACAATCAAAAAGACAGATAGTAACACGTGAGGATAGGGAGAGAGTGGAACCCTCCCACACTGCTGTTGGGAATGAACTATGGTGCGGTTTCTTTGGAAGACAGACTGGCAGTTTCCTGAAATGCCCCTGATAGGTACGTACTAAATAAAAATGGAATTGTGTGTCCACTCAGAATCTGGTATGCCGATGTTCATTATTAACGACAGCCAAAAAGGGGCAGTAGACTGAGTGTCCAGCCACTGATGAAGTGAAACATAAACTATGGTACATGCAGACAACAGAACATTATGCCGCAATAAAATAAGGGAAGGGGTGATTCACGACAGTACAGGAACAAACCTCGAAAACACGCCGGATGGAAGAAGCTAGTTACAAAAGACCACATATTCCATGACTCTATTTCTGTAAAATTTCTGGAGTCTATTGTGATAAAAAGTAGATTAGTGGTTATCCACAGCGGGGTTAGGGGAATTTGGGAGTAATGGGGAATTCACTGGGGACACAAAAGGGGCGATAGAAATGTTCTAAAATGGTGGTGATGGTCACACCAGTCGAAATACACTACATACTCTTGAACTGTACGGTTTACTTTTATTTTTAGATTTTTATTGAGGTAAAATTGACATATATTAGTTTCATAATGATTTGATGTTTGTATATATTGCAATATGACCACCATGGTAAGTATATTTAACATCTGTCACCAAAAATAGTTACGAAACGTTTTTTTCTTGTAATGAGAACTTTTTTCTCAATTCCAGTGTAGCTAATGCACAGTGTTATATTAGTTTCAAGCTTACAGTATAACAATTCAACAGTTCTATATGTTACTCAGGGCTCGTGACGGTAAGTCAACTCTTTCCTCCGCTCCCCTCTGGTAACCATCGGTTTGGTGTCTAGAGTTGAGTCTGTTTCTTTGTTTCTCTCCCTTTTTTTTTTCCTTTGTTTTATTTCTTAAATTCCACATGGTGAGTGAAATCATATGGCATTTGTCTTTCTCTGACTGGCTTCTTTTGCTTAGCCTAAGACCCTCTAGATCCAGTGATGAGATCTTTTAAGAACTACTCTTATAGCAACCTTTAAATATGTATTACGGTATTATTAATTATAGTTGCCATGCTGTACATTATATCCTCTTGGCTTATTTCTTTTATAAGTGGAAGTTTCTGTCTTTATAGTTTATGCCTGCGTATTTATCACTAGAACTTTATAATATTCCATTGTATATTATATATCCATTGTGTGTGTATATTGTATACATACATATGTATATATGTATATGTATACTGTATATATACATTTCTTTTCTCTTTTCCATTCATCCATTGATGAATACTTAGGTCATTCCCATGTGTTGGCTCTTGTGAATAATACTGCTATTACTATGGAGGTAGAGATGTCTTTTCGAGTTAGTGTTTTCTTCAGATAAATACCCAGGAGTAGAATTGCTCAATTACATCTGAAGCCTTTTTTGTTTTTGTCTGAAGGAAAAGAAAGCTCAGTAGACTGGTCCCCGCATACTCAGTGGCGGTAGGTCAGCTGCTATGGGAATGATTGGAAAGGCAGGGCAAATGTAAAAAAGAGTTCACACCCTCAGTTCACACCTTTGATTTGTAAGGTCAGCTCTGTTCCAGAACAAAATAAAATGAAGCTTGCTTTGCGAGACCCTAGGATCAGTCTGAAGGTGCCAATTAAACCCCAGCGGGGGTCTGGGATGCTGGCTGACTTCTGTGGCACCTACAGCATCTGTGAAGATGTCCCCTCTCAAGTTTGGTTGGCCTGTGGCCTGCGAGGACCCTTTGGTTTGTGAGAGTTATTCCTGCCTGGTCCTAGTGTTCTAGAAAGACGAGGCCCGCATCTGTGTGTCTGGGAGCAGAGTGGACCAGGGTCCTGGGTTTAAGCAGTGATCCGGGTATCTGCGAACGCAGCAGGGTCCCCGCAAACTTCTCTCGATTTGAAAATATTTGTGGCACGGCCTGAGTTCCTCCCTGAAAAGGAAAAGAAACTAAAAATGCACACTTTTGTTAGCTTTTGTATATCTGAATGCTTAAAAAAACCAAATGCTCGAACAGTTTCTAAGCCCGGGTTTCTGAGCATTTGGCACTTGATAAATTTACCTGACTGGCCATCGTTTGACCCCTGAGGGTGCTCCTTATGCTGGAGGGCATGCTTCTCTTCTGAAACGCTGAGAAGCCAGCCGTGTGTCACTTCATGCAGGCCACCTCCCGGGCCCTGGCTGAGGCTAAGATGGGGACCCAAGGAGCAGGTGAAGAAAACATAGTGATAGCAGATTCCTTTCCCATTCCCACGTGTACAGGAAGCAGCAAAGAAACAGGGATCAAAGATGCGCGTTTCCTCGATGCCTCGCAAATGGAGAAGAGAGCTCATTGGTCTTGAAAAAGCATCAGAGCCTAAACGTCCATCCACTGACGAATGGATAAAGAAATTGTGGTTTATATACACAATGGAATACTACGTGGCAATGAGAAAGAATGAAATCTGGCCTTTTGTAGCAACGTGGATGGAACTGGAGAGTGTTGTGCTAAGTGAAGTAAGTCATACAGGGAAAGACAGATACCATATGTTTTCAGTCTTAGGTGGATCCTGAGAAACTTGACAGAAGACCACGGAGGAGGGGAAGGAAAAAAAAAAGTTAGAGAGGGAGGGAGCCAAACCATAAGAGACTCTTAAAAACTGAGAACAAACTGAGGGTTGATGGGGGGTGGGGGATGGGCATCGAGAAGAGCACCTGTTGGGATGAGCACTGGGTGTTGTATGGAAACCAATTTGACAATAAATTTCATATTAAAAAAAAAAGAAGGAAAAAAAAAAAAAAAGAAAAAGCATCAGAGGACTGAAGCCTCGTGTTCAGCACCCAGAGGCAGTTCGGGGAAGGCCCGGTCTCTTCCCAAAGGCCTGGGGACTTCGGGAACGGTGGCCTTTCCACCGTCAACGGCCATGCTGCTGGTCTATGCTACTAGTCCTGAACGCACAGTGGTTGGGGCCTTTCGCAGAGGAAAAGAAAATAAAACGAAACATGACTCTAAACGTTCAGATGTTTAGGGGGACTTATGAGCTAGAAGTTTCCCCAGGTGATAGAACAGTTATCTCACTACAAACCGAACTTGGAAACATGTTGCAGCCATAGTGGGAGGACCAGTTACCGCGGGGGGGGGTGGGGGGTGGGGCGAAGCAGGAACGTTGTTAAGGAATCTTGCTCGGTCCCCTCATGATGTGGGGGGTGGGGATGTGGCTCGTGAGCTACTTGCTGGACAGAGCAACATCTCTTTTTGAGCACAGGAGCATATAAACACAGCTTTACGGCGCAGAGTTTTGAAAGCATGAAGCCTGCTAAAACTGGCAGTTTCTCCTCGTTTTTCCTGTGAAGAAAATAGACATTTGATTCATGCGTGTGTCCCTATCGCAGCCGCTTTGCTGAATTTTACTCTCTTCTTTGCACCGTGGCTCTGTCTTCAACGCCCCTGTCTTAGACAAAACACCATACGCTGGTGGCTTTGAAAGAATTTATATCTCACAGGCTGGAAGTGCAAGATGAGGGCGTCGACAGAGCCCGTACAGGGTGAGGACTCCCTTTCTGCTTCACGGCTGTCTTCTCCCTACGTCCGCATCCACAAGATGGCAGAGGAGAGCCCTCTGGGGCCTCTTCCATCAGGACATGGATCCCACCCACAGGGGCTCCACCCTTGTGACCTAATCACCTCCAAAGACCCCGTTTCCAAATACCAGCGCGTGGGGGATTGGGTTGCAACGTTTGAATCTGGGGGGGACACCGACATTCAGCGCATAGCACACACTCACCTTTTTTTCCCGTCAGTGGGGCTTTCCATGTACCGAAAGGATGGTCCTCAGGCTGATGGGACGTGTGTTGTGTGGTTTTGGCTCCTGTAGACAGCCTGAGGGTACCTCAAGGAGGAAACAGGGCTGGGATTACATTGCAAAACCAAGTTCGTCTCTGTTCCTGTTTGCACCCCCTACAGCTGTTTTTCTGAAAGCTCGTATGTCATCGTCATTGCCAAGTGGAAAACTGGCTTTTCTCTACTACCCCTTAGTGTTCACACGGGAGTTTTCATCTCTGCTAATTGCAGATTAATAATGATCAATAATAGTACAAAGGGAAACATAATAAATGTGCACAGTGTTATATATAATATGCAAAGCAGTCTATGCGGCAAGCTTATCGTACAATAATGTTAGCTTCTCCCTGAAACAGAGGATCCGTAACGTTCTCACGAGAATCTTACCTTCAAGTGCAGGGGTTTCCTGATTCCTTTCCCTCAGAGACCCACCTGGGACAGGACCAGGCGGTGCATTTAGTGGAACAGAGGGCTGTGTTTCCATCCCAAAGAGTGGAGTCAGATCCAGAGCTCGCTGAAGCCAAGAATACGTCTCAGAGGACAGTCTGAGGAAACCCCTCAGGCTGGAACATTGCACATCAGTGTTTGTTTTTCCGTGCAGAGAAGATGCCTAAAGCATTGAAGAATTAAGAGCTCCAGAATCGGTGAATTTTCATGGGGGGGCTCAGCCGTCCTCACAGAGAAATCCCTTCTCTCCTTCCCACCACACATCTGCCCCTCAGGCGTCCACCCTGTGGCTTGCCCTCTGGTGGAAAGGACAGCACTTGAACTCGGGGTTCCTAGAACTCTGGAATTACGGCACTCTCGTTTTTCTATATTGTTGCCGTCTTCCTCGACAGTCTTCCCAATGCCCTTATTGTTGAACTAAGTCATCATGAATCTGTCAAAAATGGGGATCGTGCTATGTCTGGCAACATAGCTGTCTTTGCACCTTTAAAAGGTGTTCTTTGCAGTGATTTTCACCCCCAAAGTGCAGGCAGAATGGGAGAGCAGGGAGGCAGCGTTATGCATCGTGTCGGTGATGTTCATAGGACACCTTCCAAGCAAAGTCCCTGTGGCCAGCCTGGGGTTTGTTGCTGAAGCTGCACAGCCAGTGCCCCGAGCTCCCGGGGTCCAGTGTCTCCTGAGAGCACTGCAGCCAATAGCTCAGGAAGCCAGTGGGACGGAGCGCTTGGCGTGATCCAGGACGTATGATGGGGCGGCCAGAACGCACACAGAAGGTGGGGCTAGGTCGTCTGAGTCTATACTCATGCCCTTGACTACTGGCATGGTGGAAAATGACAAGCTTCTGAGAAACTCACGTTTAAGCTGCTTTCAAGGAAATTTTAATGTCTCCGGTTTACTCCAGGCCAGGTGGCCAGTGGGCAAGTGGGCAGATTTCTTCTCTTTTCAGCTACGCTCCCAGGAAGATGCAACTAGATGAGGTAAATAGAAGGGTCCCAAATCACACTCCTCCCCCAAGCACCCTTCCCATTCCAGAGATGCACCCTCTACATTAGAGATTTGTGCCTTTGACAGTAACACATTCGATGATCACACCTAAAGTATTTCTTCCATCCATGCTCTTGTACTTTAGGATGATCTGTGGGGATGTAGGTTCTGTGAAGATAGCCCTATTTTCCATTGGGATTGGAGAGGCCAAGTTCAGGAGATTCCTAACTGTTTCACTAGACTAGTACATTGAGCAGGGAAGATAATTCTTTTACAGAACATTTAGTATCTGATAGGCCTACAGCAATCTTTATTTTTTTAATTCCAACTTAAAATACCATATTTTCGTATTTTTTAAAACAACTATTCCATCAAGAAAATGGTGCAACACTAGATGTATGAGTTACTTTAATTGGCCTTTGAATCCTGTACTCAGAGGGAGTGATCCATCACTTACCCTCCCAGTTAGGGAACAGAAGGGGTCTCTCCGGAGGGTACAAGACACATCAAGCCTCTTCATTCTAGATCCATTCTTGGTGAGCAGATGTTCTGGTTGACCGTACCTGCTCCCGTGAAGTCACATACTGTCAGGTGTCATACTTGTCTAGGCTGTGTCTTTGGTGTCTTTTTGGACTTGGGAGGATAGACGTGGGAAGGACTGGGTCAAGGTGGAAGGGTGAGACAGTGCACTTGTGTATGTCTCATGTGTTTGGACATAAAGGAACTGCCTCCCTAAACTCAAAGTAGCCCACTTTCAGCTGCCCCTGATGAGACACTGCAGGGCTTTTTGTGATATATTGTGCCATCTTGGTCGGGAAGGGGCCACCAAGGCTGCCAAGGCAAGAACTTCTCAGCTACAGCCCATGAAAAACAATCCAGTGAATTCTGCCGCCTTCAAAGGGAATTTTGGAAGGGGTAGTAGATACTTTGCTGTATCTTTAATCAACATGTGCAGAACCGTATGTTCGTAGAAGCCAAAGACACCGAGAATTCCCGAGTTCAGTTGTCACATCGGAGAGCAATTGATTTTCACTGTTGAACATTATACTTCGCATGAAAAATACATATGTGAGTCTTAGATTTGGATTTGAACCAGGAGTCTCATTTCAAATGTGCTGTTCTATCATCAACACACCTTCCGGACATTTTGCTAACCCAGTGTGCTCTTGAACATTTTCCTTTCAAAGACCGTGCGGCCTCTGATCAGTTTTAAAATTAACCATCCACGTGGGGAGCTTCGGCATCCTGGGCACTCTCTTCTAGAATCCCAGTGGTTTGACGAAGTCCCTCTTATGAAGCGGAGCCCGGAATGACGAGGGCTCTGCTCCCAACAGTATCTGCTACCTCCCACCACACCTGCCAGTCGTGGGGCCCGTCGGATTGCACGCCGGTCAGCCCCTTGCTTTGAGCATCGTGCTGCCTGCCTTACCACAGGGGCTTCGCATCTGCCGCCCTCCACAGAAGCCTTCCTGCACACCTGACTTACCCACTTAGCTCAGCTCGATGGTCACAACACTCTCCTTGGATTCTCTCATTAGGCCAATCTCCCCTGTTTTACTCCATTCAGGCTGCTATCACAAAAACTATAGACAGGGTGGCCTATCCAAGACAGAGGTGTATTGTTCACGGCTCTGGAGGCTGGGAAGTCCAAGGCCAGGGAACCAGCCCACTTCTTGTGCCCCCACATGGCAGCAGGGGTGAAAGAGCTTTCTCAGACCTGTCATGGTGGCCCCACCTTCATGACTTTATCTAAAAGGAGCTTCCAATGGCCTTACCTTCAAACACTATCGTATTGGGTGTTAAGGCTTTACCGTATGAATTTTGGCAGCCCACAAACATCTGAGCCATAGCAGGTAAACAAGACAGTAGTTACTTTTTTTTTTTTTTTTGAGAGCAAGAGGGACAGAGAGTGTGAGTGGGAGAGAGGCAGACAGAAAAGGAGAGAGAGAGAGAATCCTAAGCAGACTCCACCCTGTCTGTGGGGAACCCGATTTGGGGCTCAATCTCACAAGCTGTGAGGTCATGACCTGAGCCGAAATCTAGAGTCGGATGCTTAACTGACTGAGCCACCCAGGAGCCCCGGTAGACACTTTGAATGTTCACTCACTTAGTTCAGCAGAAGCTATCTCATGATTCTTGTTAAACTGTTACTAAACCCGTGTTTGTGCCTGAGGCTGACATTGGCCAGACCATCACACCCTCCCAGCCCCCACCTCCACCTTGTGATGGGTTTCTGCTTCCAGGATGGCTCTGTGAACACAGGACACTGGAGCGGCTACACAGGAAAACAAGCAGGTGCTGGACGCCCGGCTGTAGTCCTGTGCCTACAAGGAACATATTTTCCCAATATGGTGTTTCGTTTCTGCTAATTCTGATAAATCTCCCCTTTTCTAAGGGTAAGAATTGCTTTCAGTTTTGGCAGCCACGGAACAGAGACTAAGGCTCCCTGCATGGGCAGGGAGCCAGAGGTGACACCTTTCATGCTGTGGCCTCTTTCCTTCTTGTGTCATTTAGAAGAGTCTTTCCCTGAGTTCACAGCCCCAAAAACTACATGCCCAGTTTTCCTAGGATCTAACTCCTATTTCCAGCTTCCTGCCAGTTGTGTTTTACTCATCTAGTCCATACAGGCCAGTAAGGAGAACAGACTTTTCACAAGTAATGACACGTGCCATCATCAAATGCGACAAGAGGAGTTAGTATATGGGTTACGTTGTCTTGTGTTCTCTTGAATGTCTAAAACCAGCTTGGCATCTGCTTCTCCGTAGACCCAGATTAACAAAAAAGTATAGACGTTCAGGTAGCACTTGAGACCATAAAAAGAGACAATATTGGTCCGTGTGAAGGTAGAGAAAAGAGCTCAGGTCCTTTTCTAAAAGAAGACCGAGCAAGAAATCAGGAATCCCAGGTAAGACAGAAAGCATGCCAAGTGCCAAGCTGGTTTATGCTGTAGAGAATTCCAGAAGACCTCAGGACATGGAGGCAGCCCTGGTGCTTCTGAAGAGGAAGATGGGGATGATGGAAAATTTGCATCAGAGGCGGTTAGGTTCTTGGAGTCTCTCCCTCCTCTACCTCAGCAGAAGACTAGAGATTTCCCCTATGCCAGGCACAATCAGCAGTGAGCCTTACCGAAAACACAGAATCAAGTGAAGGCCACCACTGAGTGGGGAAGCCAGGCCTCTTGCATTCACCTGTCACCTGCCGGTGGCCCTCCTCATGTACTGAGGCAGGAGATGGGAAGACTTTTTCTAGGGAGACTGGCTCCTGCAACTGAAAGTCAAGGGTTCCTCAGTGCAGTTATTCTGCAACAGAGCCCAGCGCTCTACAAACCGTGCCCATGCAGAGTGCCTCACTCTTAAACACGGCCAGCCAGCCACTGATGAATATCTGTGTGGAGGGGCCTATCGTGAAACACAGAGCTCAGAATAAGCAAACAGGAAAAGAAGGAACTTGGAGGCAACAGACAATGCCAAAAGGAGGGGGAAAGAACCTTTTAATAAAACCCATTATAGTTAGTGGGCTTTGAGAGATAAGAGGCTGCAAACATGAATCAAGCTGAGTATACCATAAAAAGGGGATATTCAGAGAGCAAAAACAATCTCTTGGATATTAAAAATGTTATGGTAGAAATAAAAAAGCAATTCAATTGGCTGGCCAGAAAAAAAAAATGAGTAAATTGGTCAAAAAGTAGAATAAGAAAGCAAAGAAATGAATAACCAAAGTGAAAGGGACAGAAAATTATAAGATTATATAACAGAATGGTAATGCAGTTTCCAAGATGGATGGACCTAGGCCGCCATATTGAAAGGTCCCATGGAGTTCCTAATATGAAAAGGAAGGCACGCCATCCTAAAGTTTCACAGCACTGATGATAAAGACATCAAAGAATGCAAAAAGGAAAAAATACAAATAAAGGAGGGATAATCAGGATGTGACTAACTGCAACAGTAGAGTCACAACATAATGAAAAGTTACTTTCAAATTTCTTTAAATTATTTCCAATTTAAAACTTGATGTTCAGTTGAATGATGAGGTATTTGGACTTGGAAAACATTGCCTTGAAGGATTTTTCTTAGAGTATAGTTGAGAAGATGCTCCATTAAAACTAGGGACTAATTTTGTTTTTTACTTTAAGTATAAAATGTTGAATACAGGAAATAATTTTCCAAAAAAAGAAAAGCAAAGACACTGTGAAGGGAAAGCACCATATTACACTGGGGGTAGAAAACAGCCCGGATAGAAGTTTCCAGAGGAGATACATCCAGAAAAGAAAAAAGAAAATGAGAAAGGAAATTGACAGATTACTTGATGTGTTTGAACCTAATGAGAAGGCATTCTACTTAGCAAGGAAAGCTTAAGGATCAATGACAGAAACTTAGAAAATCGAGGAATAGAAAAAAGCCTAAGGCAATTATGAACTCAACAGGAAACAAACAGCTGTCTAAGAGACAGGATGTAATCACAAAACAAAGTCTCAGATGTGAATTTTGACTTCCTGTTAGTAGTTTAAATAGTAAATGTTTTGTTGGGAGTAGGGCCAGAGGGTGTAAGGGAGACCTAAAACCTCATCTTTGGTAGTAAATCAATAGTTCATAGCTCAAATGGAAAAGAATCAAGAAATAACTGTATATGTCAATATTTAAAAATATGATAACATTGTGGTCTTAAAATACCATTTTTCACATGGACAAATAGCAAGGAACTCAGTGGCAAATTTGAAAGTAGAAGCTTCACTAGCCAAAGATGGGACATTTTGACCATCAATAGGGTATTAACTACAATGGATTGAAACATATAAAAGATGCTTACATCCTTGAGTTCATAAAGATTCTAAAAACGAAAATGCTGGAGCACTTGGGTGGCTTAGTCGGCTGAGCGCCTGACTCTTGATTTCAGCTCAGATTATGATCTCACCATTTGTGGGTTCAAGCCCCCTTCGGGCTCTGCACCGACAGCATGGAGCCTGCTTGGGATTCTGTCTCTCCCTCTCTTTCTGTCCCTCCCGCACTTGCTCTGTCTCTCAAAATAAATAAGTAAATGTTTTTTAAAAAGAAAATGCTAACTGATCGCTGTTGGAGGATGTTAAGGAGCTAACTCATTCTTTTGAAAACTGGTAAACCAGGGGGAATCAAACATCCATTCTGACTTTCCATGCAAGGTGTGTCAGTGGACTTCCAAGCAGTGGAGGGGAAAATTCTCCATATTGAAGCACTCTGGCTCATAAATGAAGACAGAATGATTGAGCTATAATATCATCATTTGTCATCCCTAAAAAATGAATAGATCAAATTATTGATCATCAGTGGCTGCTCACATAGCAAAATGAAAGACACCCGGACACTGTGTGCCTTCAGACTGAAGAATGGAGAGCCACCTTTGAAGTAGTCTTGTGGAGAAAAAAAAAAATGAAACCTGAATGTGACCAAGTGTCTAGCTCCATTTATCAAGTGGTAGGAATACAGAGGACCCCGCTAAATGGTACCATGGGTTTCAATCAACAAAATCCAGAATCTGGGAAACTCTATAGGACAAATATCCCGATTTCTTTAACTAATAAGTTGAGAGGAAACAGACAAGAGATGAAGAGAGAGTTTATAAATTAAAAGAGATTTTTTTAAAAAAATATTTATTTATTTTGAGAGACAGAGTGAGCAGAGGAGGGGCAGAGAGAGAGAGAGAGAGAGAGAGAGAGAGAATGAATTCCAAGTAGGCTTCATGCTGTTAGCACAGAGCCTAACGCGGGGCTTGAACTCACAAATGGTGAGATCACGACTCGAGCTGAAATCACGAGTGGGGTGCTCCACCCACTGAGCCACCCAGGGTCCCCAAAAGAGACTTAAGAGACATTTCAACCACTCCCCCACCCTGAGTTGGAGGTCTTACCTCCCTCCCTTCAAGGTGGACATAGGAACCTCTGATAAGGTGCTCTCCATGCCTGCCCTCGAACCTACAAATCTTTCTGCCCTCACATGTTAACTAAGAGCTTGGATGGCACCCTTGCACATATTCTTAAGGACCTGATGCTCTTGACCGACGTCTCTGTCCTCATCACTCCTGTGTTCTCATCTCCCCACTGCCTCCTGGGGGAGCAAGTCTGCACAACAGCCCTCTCCGGACCCTCCTTCCCTTTTCGTCTTCCTTCTTGCTGTGTTTTCTCTCCAAATACAGTCCTTTCCCCACTACCCATCTGTATGCCGCTTCTGTCTTTATTCACCTTGAAACTGCTGCACGTTTTAATAATCAGCCCTCCAGAAATACTGACTCTGTTTTCACTGTGAGCACAATGCCTATCTTTTTAGGTCTAGCGAGTTTGAAGTGACAGGAAATGAAAATGAGGAAATAAAGGCTGGGAGGATGTAGAACTAGGGACATGTGTCTCTCTCTGTCTCTGTCTCTCTCCCTCTCTGTCTCCTGTACACACATACATTAGAAAAATTCCTCCGTGCACACAAATTATTCCATTGTAAACAGACCCCATCAACCCAAGCGCTAAGGGAATACAAAAATTATCAAGAGTTGCAGAGGCATGAGTACAGGGAAAGCGACTATTTAAAATACATTTGCCTAACTGTCTATCCCCAAATAATACAGGGACAAAAAAGTACCTGCAAACCATATGCTTCAAACCAAAAGAGTAAGTAAACGAAAAGCTTCCTTTACAAAAGGATCAGAAAAAGATATTTTTGACAAAAGTGATTCCAATTAGATTTCATTTCTCACACTCAAATACTGCAGGAATAAGGAAAATGAGGCATCCATAGAACAGAATTCAAATCTCTTGATTTTCCTAAAGCATACATTTAAATTCATTGTTATGTTTCCTGGGAAATTTCCTCCTTCAGAATATTTAATTCAACAGAAAGTAAGCGCGTGCCTGAACTAACAGTGCATGTTAGTGAGGAAACAGAATTTACGCCGGTGACTTACATGAAGAATCGATAATGAAGGGACTCTAGGAAGCATGTGGGGGGTTAAGGGAGCAAATGGGCAGTGGTACATCCAGAAAGATCCGAAGCCCTTAGAGGAAGGACCACCCAGCAGGAGCTGTAGACACAGAGGACAGGCGTCTGCCCGAGATGCAGCTTGGAAAGTTGGAGCGGCAGGGGACAAACACTGATTGTCTCTCTTCTCACCATGGCCCTGCTTCCCCTTGACTGAATCCGATGAGGATCCTGGTCTGGGAGCCCAGGAAGTGGTCGTCTGCACCCGCCAGCCCCCGGGGCAAGAGCAGGGCAGAGACGCCCCGAAGAGCCAAATGGAGAGCAGGTTGGGAACTCGGTGATGAATAGACAGCATCCAAGGCTCCGCATCTTCCGTTCCAGTTACGTGTTTGTGGTTCTTTCTGGACACAGTCACCTCAAGGCAGCTGGCACTTGGTTGTGATACATCTTTCTTCCTTCACCGACTGTTATTATTATTATTTGAGCTTAATAACCCAGCTGGAAAATGCTGAGTGTTGCCAGTGTTTTTAGATTCCGTATCCAAGCTCAGCAGCATTCTGGTTACATTTCTGGATGTCATTTAATACTTCCATTCTACAGGAAATCGAAGCCAGATTACCTGGGTGTAACATGAGCAGGTCTGTGTGGCAAAAATACATCGATTGTCCTGGCAGATCAACAGTTAATGAATGATTTTAGATATAATAAGACGCAGCCCTTTGACCATCAACGACCCCATCTGCTCTGTATGCCCTTCCCACCCCACAGAGCACACATGGGGCATGTAAAAACCCAGACTTAAGAAGTTATAGATGCTGAGCTAAACAGACATTCGGAGACGGGGGATACGAGACCGCTCCTCTCCCCAGAGACCCAGACTGCGATCAGACCAGTGGTAGTAGTAAGGTTTATCATTAGGGCCCAAAATTTGTAAATTCTTGAATTTCCTGATGCAATGTCTTCTGTGCTTTATTATAAAAAGACACATGGGGCGCCTGGGTGGCTTAGTTGGTTGAGCGACTGACTTGATTTCAGCTCAGGTCACAATCCCAGGGTTGTGGGATCGACCCCCAATTGCTCTCTGTAAAACAAACAAGCATGCAGAAAATTTGACCCTTAAGAAATGCACATCTCCGCTGTGTACGAATTATAACCTAGTCCCTGCTTCCTGGCTGATAGTTGAAAAGATGATTAATCAATTTTGCCGGGGACGAAGAATCACATGCCTCCTCTCTCTCTTACCCTTTCCTGATGAACAAAAGGATGGCTCGCTACACCTAGTTATTTGCCTCAACCCTGTCCACTCCCTCGTGTCCTCACGACATCTCCTCAATTATCCTACTGTTTGAATCGGCCTTGACTGGTCGAGGTGAGGCTGTGAAAGCTATTAAAATGTGTTTGCTTTACATTCTCGATGTGATAGGAAGATATTGGAGCGTTTTCAGCAAAGGAACAACACTGATGTATGGTTTTAAAGTATCACTCTGGCTACGGTGTGGCGAACGGACAAGACAGGTTGGAGGGCATCGCGGTGGGGCCGCCCTGACATATTAGTGGGCTTCTTTGCTTGGTAGCGGTGATGGTAATCCATAGGAGCAGAGTTTGTATGTGCCTTCGAGACAGAGCCACCCAAATGTGCCAGTGGATTGGATGTGGGATCTCAGGAGTGAACAATATCCCCCAAGCTGTTTGCCCGAACGAGCTGAGGAATGAGCACATCGTTTGCTAAGGTGGGAAACTAAGGAGACGGGGGCATACGAGGTAGGAGGCGTCAAGAGTTTTGTTCCGGAAATTTTAAGTGGAGTCTTCCCTTTCGGGCATCCAGGTTGGCGATGTCAGGATGCATGAGGCTGGGGCTCGGGATGGAAGAGGTGCGTTTCAGGGTCCTCAGTTTGTGTAGTATTCAGGTAGTGGAACTAGAAAGGGACACCGGGGGTGGTGGTGTGTGTGTGGGGGGGAATGTACAAGGCAGACAGCAGCTGTAGGGAAGGAGCCCTGAAGGTCCCATAATTTAGAGACCAAAAATACAGGGGCAAGAGAGCCAAACGGTCTCAGAAGCAGCCTCCAGTGAGATAGAAAGGAACCTGTGTAAGTTTCATTTTTTCTTCACTCTAAAAATGGGCATTGCGCATCTCTAGAAGAGGGGATTACGAAACCTACCAGTGACTCAAATTATACGAAGCAAGTCCAGCAAAGGGATCTGGTACCTTCTGCCTGGAAATAGGTTTGTGTTTATCCGTGTGTGCACACGGGCGCACCCCCATACACACTCAGGCATGTCCTCACAGACACAGGGGCACACATCTATGAGCACATCCGTCCACCCGCGGTCACGTAGACACGGTGACACAGGATTCCTGGCAATCTATCCTAAAGATAACCAGTCTGTTCTACTTTTCTGGAGGATCAATTTGACATTTTAATCATGGGTAAAACTTCAACCAAATATGTCACTCTTGAATATTGTGACAAGGCCTTTCATCCTGTGCTGAGATTCTGGGAACCAGCCACTCAACTGTAATTACATAAAACGAGGGGAAGAAAAGAAGTGCGTAACTGGCCGACCAAACAAGTAGCTGAAAGTGGGCCTTGGGCTTCTGAGAGCCTGCATCTTTGGGTCGACTGTCGGACAAATAGCACAAGAGTGACCATAGCTTTTATTATCCCACGGTTTCTGGGGGCCGGGGGTCTGCGTGTTGGGTGCCTCTGGTTCAAGGTCTTTCAAAGCCTCCAGCCAAGGTACAGCTGGGGGAGGACCCACTTCCACCCTCTCTCTCTCTCCCATGACCTTTGGTGGCCTCAGGTCTGCACCCGCTGTGGGCCTGGGACCTCCGTTCCCTGCGCCTGGGCCTCTCCAGAGGGCAGCAGGCAACCTGGCCACCGGCTGTCCTGCAAGTGTGTGCACGAGAGTCCCCGAGACCGGAGCCCGTGCCTGTGCAGCCTGCTGTTTTTGTTAGAAGCCCGACACTGGGTCAGGGCTGGGGAGGCCCCAGAGGGGAGAACACGGGGTGGGGGGCGGCCGATGGTCCAGGACGCAGTGCTTTTGACCCAGCCCTGAAGACCGTGTGCATTTGACGAGGCATCTGAAGCGTTTTGGATGGTCTCTAACCGTTTTTCGGCCCCGCACAGCGCACGCCGGGAAGCTGGCAGACGACGGGGAAACAGTCATGCTGTATCCCCGGCCGTGATGGTCTCGTACATCCGGCCTTAGTGCAGCCCGTTTGAACCGAGCCTCAGGGCGGGGAGCAGGGACCTGGCAGCGCGGGTTATTTTAACGACACTTTAAAGTAAGTCTCCGCCATCTGTTCTTTCCTAATTGCAAACCTACTCTCATGTGCGTTAAAAACAGCATTAAAAACGAGATTCTGGCAGAACGTTCTAGATGCTTGGCTAGCTCGTCCCCTTGGTTCTAAACGAATTTCTTCAGTGGCCATAGCTTGAAATCCAAGGCGTCCCCTCGGAGGTGAAGACACAAAAACCAGTCTGACTGTGTGTCCAGTACTCAAATGTGTGGGATTCACGTTTGAGGCTCCCTCTGTCTCTCCGTAATTGTATTATTGCAAACAAGAATTCTCTTTAAGAAGGATTTTACATTTCAAATTCCCCAACTGTCTTCAGTAATTTTAGCTTGCTTTAGGGATAAGGGGAGGATTTCAGCGGAAGCCCTTTAAACAGGAATTAAACTCATTTGCACAATTTAGACCTGCGTATCTCTCCTGAGCACGTCGAGGCATTTTACAGAATTTAGCACTGCAAATATTATTTTATTTCTCTGCTTCCCCTCCCTAAGGAATTATTCATCAAGATGAACTCTAAAACAAATCAAGAGATACCAAGAGATGCATGGCTGTAAAAATAATCTGCTGATATTCAAAAGACAGCAGGCGATTTTACCTCTAAAGGGTGGCAGCGTTTAAGGAAGGATACATGCCCCTCATCAGGACTACTGATGTTGCTGCCTCGGTGAGTAGCAATGCATTGTGGGCCTTCAGCATATTGACAACTTGCCAAACAGCCCCCGCCCCGCCATGCTGTCAAAATCTGCCAGGCAGGCCTTCGACTCGCATTGAACACAGGGAAAAATGGCAAACACTGTCTCCATCCACTAAGTGCCAGGGATGGGCGCCTCCTGCAAGCCGCCACGGTTTTCCTGAACAAGTGGCACACGTGGGGTCATGCCTAGAGACACCAGTCACATACTTGGATGCCTGTTCTTAAGACACCAGACATTTCCGATTGGGAGACAGGTCAACGATGGGCACAGGAGGAGAGCATTGGGTCTGGGTGCAATGACGTTTAGGTTGCTCCCTGAGATCCATCAGCCTTTGAGATCTTTGATGTAGTAAGATTCATGGGGCGGCAGTTGGTCCCCTCCTGCACCAGCTCCCAAAGCAGAGGCGAAGAGTGCCAGAGACCCTTGAGGGGAACCATGGTGGAAGAAGAGGCCTCAGGTTTCTGTGCAAGCTCAAGGCGTTAATTGGAATGGATCTGTGTGTTCTCTGTTTGGTCTGGTTTGCACAGATTCCCTGCTCATTTTCTTAATATTTGCCTGAGGAGGGCCTGTCACCCAGTCACATCATCCTAAGGTTCTCAGCCTGGGGCATTTTGCCCGTGAGTACCTGTAGCATGGTCTGTGCTCCAAGATTCATATCCTGTCCTTTTCAACACTGCACCCAGACAGAGCTCTTACATAACTTCGGTTCTGCTTAACTCTGCTCAAGTCTGTTAAGAAAATAGTTTCACAAAAACTGCTGGTTACAGGCTTCTAATGTCCTGCCATTACAAGATGCTAGCATTTTAAAACATCAGTCTTCCAGTGCAGAGGAGAAATGCTAAACCAGCAAGTGCAGGACTGTCCAGAGAATGGTCCAAGGGCAGAACATTCCAGAGAGAGTTTATGGAACAGATGCTAACTGAAGGTGAAGGGGCCCTTATTTCAAAAATAAGTTGATGAGCTTCCCTGAGTGGTTTACTGTGGGCTTTCCTCATTCTCGGTGGTGGGAAAGGCTCTTCCCATTGGCTGGTCACGTTCTTACAGCGGAAACTGCATCTGGAAAATTGTGTTGTGTATTCTGGGGTTTGGGACTAGAAGAGAAGTAATAAGCACGGCAGAAATTCAGAGTGGAAAGGACACAGATGAGCACAAATTCCAAAACAGAAATTGTCGATGGAAAAAGCAAAACAAAACACAAAAAGCTGACAGCAGTGGAAGAAATGACACATGAAAACGTATGGAAACAACCAGCTGCGTTCTCTTTGGATCAAACATTATTATTTTAATGAGTTTTTTAGGCCTGTTTTTGTTTTCAGAATAATGAATGTTCTTTAGGTATTGGTGCAACTTTTTCTAAGTGTTTATTTAGCTTTTTCCCCCACTTTGGAGTCTTGGTGAAAGTTCACGCCACTCAGTCACTATTTGGAGCTTTGGTGTAAATGGTTTTAGGAGGGGGAGCCCTAGAGAGAACAGGGTTTGAGGACTCTTTATGATTCAAGGGTTCCCGGCATTGGGCACATTGCTGTGGGCCAGGGTCTTCTCACCTGATGCTCTGGGAGAAGTTCCACATCTCACACCCACATGGGACAGAGAGAACAGACCCGGACAAACTGCATAACTCATAAAACTATACCCAAACTACTATTACAGATGGTCATTGTGGGATCTGTCAGAATGCACAGAATGCCCCAAGTTGTGTGGATGTGAACTAATGAAATATCTGTGTTTCATCTTGTGTCCAGTGACAGCTGCACGTTGGCAAGGCTAAGAAGACATACCTGATGGGACTGTTGAGAGCTATCTAGGCTGCTTCAGCCTTTAAAACCATGAGTGACTACACCAGATCCCATGTTCTACACCCTTCTAGACACAAAGTGATTAACGATGTGTAAACAAAATCTCCTGTGCCATAATAACGTGTGCTGATGCCATTGGCCAATCTTCTGCCTTTGACTCTAAGGTGGAAACTGGTTCCTGGTCCTAAGCTTCTTATACTCTAGAGGAGAGAGCTTCCCCAGGCAGCTCTTATCCCATCTGCTGTAAGGAATACTGACCTTGTATTTTGCCTTCTACTGTTAGTTCATGAAGTGCCCTGAATCACCTGGAATGCACAAGCTGGCTCACGCCAGATTATAGTAGAGTGGCAAGAGCTACTTAAGAGCCCCCAGCCTCATCTGGGACAGAAATGGCCCCATAGTCCCACAACATTGTAGCTCCTGCCCTGTGTGATGATGTAGGAAGAAGACATACCCTATGCACTTCTCCGAGGCCCCAAGGGAGATGCATCATGTGCTGTCCAGCTGGTGAGAACTCCAGGTGGCATCTGTTTGTCACCAGCCTGATCGGTCTGCCTGTCCTTGGCCCTGAGAGCCAGGTGTCCCCACCTTTGGACAGACGCAGGAATTCCCGATCCTGCGGATTCCACTCCAGTTTGACCAAGTGGCTTTCCCCAAGTGGGAAGAACAAGAATGCACCCCATTTTCTTTATACTGGAATGACAACAGCTTACAAAAATGATGTGCTTGGTCCCACATCAACTTTCATTTTGTAGAAAATGGCTCCTTCAGGTGTTACATGTAACCCTACCTCGAGCTGGCACCACTAAATGGGTCACTGAATATCTGGGGTCAGAGAAGGATCAACTTGATTCTTTGTCCCAAAGCAGAGGGTCAGACCCTTCTTCTCTGGGGTGAATTGATTGCCAGGAGGCCCTCAGAGCCTCCAAGCAGCCGGCACTTACAAGGAATACCTTTCTGTTTCATAAATGAATGTAAGCACCATGGTTTTACAGGGGCTTTCCTGGCATGTGCACGAATGACTGAGCCAGTGGACTTTTCCACTGACTTTTACTCAAGCATGCTGCATCACCCCCCCAAATTCCTTTTCAAATAGCTACCTCCATAATAGTGAGATCTACAGAGCCCAGATTCCTGAGTAAGGAGAGAAAATTTTAAGATGCTAGCAGAAAGATTATAATGTCATTTAGCACTTTTTTTTCAACATTGATTCAGTTTTGAGAGACAGAGAGAGACAGAGTGTGAGCGAGGGAGGGGCAGAGACAGAGGGAGGGAGACACAGAATCCGAAGCAGGCTCCAGGCTCTGAGCCGTCAGCACAGAGCCTGACACGGGGCTCGAACTCACAGAGCGTGAGATCATGCCTTGAGCCAAAGTTGGACGTTAAATGACTAAGCCACTCAGGCGCCCCTAGTCATGTGACATTTGAATAACAAAATAAAACAGTTCTCATTTTCCTTGTTGAATGTGAATTGCCTCCCTCTTAGCCATAAATCATTCCCTCAGTTAAAGGTAAACATTTTGCCATTATCAAGTGGAAGGTCCACGTAGAAAACGCTCATGACGAATGGTGTACCACGTAAAAGATGCAGCTGTAGTGGAATTTGTTGCTACAGCTCCCACGGGTCAAACATAAACGTGAACACCGACAAGCTTTAAAACTTCCACAAGCCACGATGACAGATTTCTTTTAAAAATTAGACCAGCGATACAAGGCCAGAAATGTAAGATCTAGGGTGTGTTCGAGGAGGCTTTGGAACTTGCATCCTTCGGTTGCAAAATCTTTCCAACTGGGTGAGATAAGAGGGATGGCAGCGGGCTCAGAAGATGTTGGCGCTGTCGGGGGCGTAGAAATCGAAGGTGTTGTTGCTCCTTTGCTCTCATTTCATGCCTGGGCCACGTTTCGAATGACAGACACCTGGCGGAGGAGACCGGGAGACCGTTGAGGCACGGATTTAAAACAGCAAGTATCAACGCCTTCTGGAAGTCAGGAGGGCAAGGAAATAACTCTTCTGAAGTCTCACCGGAGGAGTTAAAAAGCCAGAGGAGTAAATTGCAACATACACCTGGCATGTGATGTTGGCAGCTCCTTCCAAACTGGAGAGAGGAGAAGAGTCATTTTACGAGACCACTCAGCTGGGTGAGAACCCTTTGAGGCTACTTCGACTCCCTCCGGGGACGTAAATCGCATCACACGTGGAGATTTTAGAGGGATCTTTTCTAACGTCAAATAGTATGATAGGAGGGCCAGGATGACAACTGAGGGGGTGCTGGTGCCTCCGTGGGGACATGACCACCATAGGAATGCAGGTAAGCATGGGAGCAGACAGAGAAAGCTGGGGGCCCATCCATCACGGCTCTATTCAGGTCTTGGAGGGACGGTTGTATAATTGGTTTACTTTTTCTTGCAACATCCTCCCAATCAGGCGTGGAGCCTCCGCAGTGCACCGCGGGACCACACGCTTCTTTCACCCGCCGTGCCTCTGCCAAGCCACAATAATGGGAAACTATGATCACTTACAGGCTAAGTGAATGAGCTGTCTAGGCAGAAAGGTCAATTATGGTGCCCCCACCTTGCAACAGAATTTGCCAGGAGCTCTCACGACGGTGACAGACAAGGGTGACAAAATGCCTCTGGATGGAAACATGGAAAAGACAGCACGCAAAGAATGATACGCGCTGTGAAAACGCTCCTCAGGAAGACAGGTGATCTGTTAATCCCAATGTCACCGCGTTAGCACTGAAAACAGACTTTATCGTGACCTCTGCAACAGGAGAATGGACTATGTGGTGTGGAGACGTTGGGTCTGGCACTTCTTTGCTTCCGTGCATCCTTTCAGTTCGACAGCCGGCTTGGATCTTAAACGCCTAAAGATCGCCTTGCGTCTGTAGTATCCTCACAGCTGGTAGCATTATTTAAGATTTCTCTTACGGAGTTTGTGCGAAGTTGAAAGGAAAAAAAAAATACCTGGGGCTTTAATTACGGGGAACACATTACGTAATCCCATATGAAGCTCAGGGATATTTTATTCTTATTTACAATTATAGGTGTTTCACTGCATTCATTTATGATGAGGGTTTTAGGACCGCTAACCGGGCTTGTCTTGCCATCAGCTCAGCCCTGACAAATCCCTGCGATGTCATCGCTAATTGTCCGCCTGACGACTAGCACACCGGGGGGTGAGGTCATCTGATCTGAGCTATCTATTTGCAGATTGTGCCTGTTGGTTGAGCAAAAATTATTTCTGAAACTGTCACTTACCAGAGCATACTTTTTGCATTTTAATAAACGTGGCTCAGAGAGCTGCCCGGAGCCTGTTTGGTTGATGCAC
This sequence comes from Panthera uncia, assembly GCF_023721935.1. Classification (NCBI taxonomy): domain Eukaryota; kingdom Metazoa; phylum Chordata; class Mammalia; order Carnivora; family Felidae; genus Panthera; species Panthera uncia. The sequence continues at coordinate 148,188,931 of NW_026057577.1, forward strand.
CAGGCTCTTCCCTGCCAGCAATTATCACCGCAGAGGAGCTATTGACAGAGTCTGCACGTGGGACTGAAGCCATCAGTGTTTGGAAAAGTCTTTCCTGAGCCCGCGTCTTCCGACTGAGAAGCCCCGTCCGTGTTAAGGGGGCCGTGGGGCACTTACAAGCCTGTCTTTCCTGGGTTCTATACATGTATACTGTCCAGAACACTCAAAAGACATTTGGGTAAGCATCAGCCACAGCCATGTTTACATCGCTCGTATTACTATATGCCCTATTTTGGGCAAGGTTTCCACAGGCACAGACACTTTGGAGTTACAGACAGAATCTCCCAGATTCTGCCAAAGATTTGTGCCAAAGTGATCATGATTATCCATCTCTGAGTATCAGCTCCTGCCAGCAACAATTAATGAGATGATTTCACTCATGATCTTTGAATACTATGAAATAAAAACAGAAGCAGGAATAAAAGAATGATGAGCCGGGGGCCTCATTACACAGGAAACAACAATTTTCGATTGTTAAGGAAAGACCATCCCAGCCAATGAAACCAGAAGACGGTTCGGGCTTCTCTAATCTTTGGAAACAGAGGATCCAGCATGAAGTTGCCCAGATGAGCCCTGTGTCCATCAGCGTTAAGTCTTTCTGCCCCACCGCTGTGGTCCCCACTGAGTCAGACGTTCTGTGGTCGTTTCCCAGAGTGTCCTCTTGAGCCCTTGGTGGGCACTGCGCTCATGAGCAACGACGTGAAACCTTCCTTGGATGCTCTGTGCTGCTTCGTGCCATGCAAACCATGTTTCAAATAGGAAATCTTTCCCTTATGACAGAAGAACGATGGTTCACTAATTTTAGCTTCTTCTGGTGAGTGATCTACCACTGAAATAAATACAAGCAAGATGGTCAAGTTAAAATGCATTCTGGTTCCAGCAAGCCATTGAGAATCCATGTGATGTTTGGGCAAGTCCCTTCTTTCCTCTGAGCTGCTCCCCCTCCTCGCTGATCATGGATGGCCTCCTGACTCTATGATTCCGTGATTCTCTGAATGTTAAAAAGGTAAACATTCTCTCTCTCTCTCTCTTTGCCCTCCTCCCCCACTTAGGCTCTCTCTCTCTCTCTCTCTCATAAAAAAGGTGTGGGCGCCTGGGTGGCTCAGTCAATTGAATGTCCAACTCTTGATTTCAGCTTAGGTCATGATCCCAGGGTTGTGGGATCAAGCCCCACATCGGGCTCTAAGCTGAGCATGGAGACTGCTTGGGATTCTCTTTGTCTCTATCTCTGTCTCTCCCCCCACTGCCTCTCTCCCTCACTGTGCTCTGTCTCTCTAAACAAACAAGCAAACAAACAAACAAATAAATAAACAAGCAAATAAATGAATAAACAAGTAAATAAATAAATAAAACAAATAAGTAAATTAATAAATAAAACAAATAAATATAAAAATAAAAGGTAAACAAATTTCCTGAAAAACAAAAAGAAAGCCTGGGCAAAATACTTTCTATTGTATCATGGAGGCTATGTGATCTCTCTATTTTCACCGTGTTCATCTATTCATTATTTTATTATTTTTAATTTTTTTTTACAGTTATTTATTTTTGAGAGACAGAGAGAGACAGAGCATGAGCAGGGGAGGGGCAGAGAATCCAAAGCAAGGAGACATAGAATCCGAAGCAGGCTCCAGGCTCAGACTTGTCAGCACAGAGCCCGATGCAGGGCTCGAACTCATGGACTGTGAGATCATGACCCGAGCCAAAGTCGGACGCTTAACCGACGGAGCCACCCAGGTGCCCCTATTCATTATTTTAATTATAACTAGATGGATCCTTAGCTAGCTAGGTGGGTGGGTGGGCAGAAAGACAGACAGACCAACTGGGAGTGAGGCACATGGAGGGGGAATCTAGATGTCACAGGTAATGCAAACTGCACACAAGGCGTGGTCTCTATTTTAAGGAGATGGAAGGAGAGACTTGGGCTGAACCTGCCATCTGGTCAATAATATTCATCAGCATGGAAGCAGGTGCGTGAGCGCACGGTGTGGACCATGTGCTTGCAATGGGGCATCCGACGTGAGGGCAAGAACGGTGTGTGTTTTTATGGGCCGCCCTTCCACTCTGGTGGTTTTCACTGGCGGAGCCATTTTTCCTTTGTAAGAAGAGAAGGTTGTTTCTTACATAATTTCAAAGTAACTAAACTGTTTCGCAGATTTATCAAACTGTCCAATTGTATGTTAATTATTTAAAAAAATGATAAAAGCTTGAAGAGTTTAAGAAGGCAATTTAGTTTGTTTACCTGCCTCTAGGCAAGACTTCCACTTACCGACAGAGATAATTGGTATCCTGCCAAATGACTGTTTTTTTGGTCTCAGCAATTAATTTTTTCCCTAATTAGTGGTGTTAGGATAAGAGCTGTTTCTTATAATTAACGGGCAAAGTTGCTACTGAGATTGTTTTAATATCACATTCAGCACATGAACCTAGCAGGGCGGTTTAGCACCTTTCCTTGGGCTGTGACATTTCTTAAGTAGCCACTTACTTGGAGGGTTCCATCCCCGAGGTCGGCCGGTGCCAGTTTCAATGAGTGCTGCTGTGGACAATAATCATCTTAAATGTGCATGGTTCCGCTTCTCTGTTGTTAATTGGTGGCCTTTGGAAAGTCTCTCCTGCTCTTGTATCGAGAATGCTGCCATCAGCCAGGCCCAGAGGAGCAAACACAAGAAAGTGTGTTCTGGGAATCTGATCCAAGGCCAAGAAGTGGGCAAGGTGCAGCCAACGACGACAGGAACAATGTTGTACAAGCATCCTGGCTGGAGGTCTTCTAACATGTTTTTCATGGCTGCAAACGTTGGTATTCTAGTTGTCTGACGTCAGCACAGGTTCATACATCTGACTCTGCAAAGAACTCTCGGTGCACGTTGACGTATCGAGATGATGCTTAAAGCCACGATGTGCTCAGCCAGCTCCGCCAAATGCCAGTTGCTCAGAAACTTCCACAGAAATTAGACGCGATTGGTGTTGGCTGTTGGTGAGTCATCGCTTACGCACAGCAGCCCACGCTCGTGTGCCAGTGCCCAGTGCTCTCCCCACCTGCTTGTGTGGCTCACAGAGCAGCTTTTGTCGAAACGTAAGTGCTTCATGGAGTCATTAAATGCAAGACCTTCTTAGGAACAAGTTTCTAGAGACTGAGTCAGACAGTCAATGTCATAATGTGTCTTTGAAGAAGGTCGTGCTGAAAGGAACTTCAAATACGCCAATTTGGTTTGCTAGCTGAGCAGAAGTTTAAGGCATTTCTCTCCTTCCTCTTGCTCCTCCCTCCCCCTTCTCCTCCTTCCCAACCCTCCTCCCCCTCCTCCTCTTCCTCCTCCTCCTCCTCCTTCTCCCCCTACATTCCTTCTTTAGATATAATGAAACAAATCCTTAATGATTATTGATGAACAAGATTCAGAATGAAGATTCGGCCAATATGTTTCACCAGGAGGTTTTAATGGAAACACTTTATCCTAGTTAATAATCCTCAGCAGCCAGGTTTGCTCTGGAAAGCAAACATTGAAGTCATAACAACAAGAAAAGAAACATATCCCCAAACCCTTGAGTCCAAACGGCAGAGATTTATGTCACTATTGTCCCTCTGTGGGGCTGGCTCGTGTTCCGCGGTGCATTTTCCCATGAAAGGAAAATCAGGAAGCCATTCAGTTCCTCCGGTGGCAGCTCGCAGACACTTAAATCTGATGACACAGAACAAATGTCCAAAAGGGATTCCAGTCGTGCAGATTAATTAAGGTGCAGACACGTCGAATGCAAACACCGTTCTCATGAGAAACAAAGCTGAATATAACCAGGTGTCATAAAGTAAGTCGCTCTTCCCCGGAGGAGGGAGAAGAGAGAAGGCGTCGTTTCCCCATCGGGTGTGATGGAGGGTTTGTCCGCATCCCATCGGAAGACAGGATTTGAGGATGGCTTTCCTCCAAAGATACAGTCAAAAAAAGCACCTTGTGACAAATAGCATGTAGTCGCTGCGTTTTCTAGCAAAAAGGGCTCCTAGATGAATTGATTTTTGAAGCCTGTAAGGAATAGAGGAAGAGAAAACAAAGCACAAGTAGGATAATGGAGTCTAATGCTAACAGGTGGAGACTCACCATGAGGGTTTTCAGAGGAAGGAAGGGACCCGAGGAACACAGCCCTTGCAGGGCTGACTGTGGGTGTAGACCATGTGTGCTCATCCCAGGCCTCATAGTGTCCCTCGAGGGGATGAGTGATTCCACTCTTCTCCCCACAGCGACTCTCGGGGATGCCACTACACCTGTGCAGACCCTTGAGCCTGGTCCTCACTAAGTAGAGACCAGTTTTGGATTTGGAACGTCTTAGCGAGCTACAGTTCCCTGACCCAGGTAGTTTAGACACGTTATCTCCCTCCCATCCTGAACATGCAGCATTAGTGTCCTTAGGTTGTGAGAAAAGACCTTGCCCAAGAAGAAGGAGAAGTCCTGGGGTCAGGTCTCTAAGGACCCCGATGTTCCCACTGCACACACAGACCTCCCTGGGCTTGGGTCTAGCCTTTGGAACTCCATACAAACTTATCTCCACATTTTTTTAACGTTTTATTTCTTTTTGAGAGAGAGAGAGAGAGAGAGAGAGAGCAGGGGAGGGTCAGATAGAGGGAGACACAGGATCCTAAGCAGGCTCCAGGCTCTGAGATGTCAGCACAGAGCCCGACATGGGGCTTGAACCCAGAAACCATGAGATTTTGACCTGATCGGAAGTCAGATGCTTAATCGACTGAGTCATCCAGGCACCCCTCAAATTCTGGTTTTAAAAAGTGGAGATGAGGCACCTGGGTGGTTCAGTCAGTTGAGCATCTGACCTTGGTTCACGTCAAAATCTCATGGTTCGTGGGTTCGAGTCTCTTGTCTGGCTCTGTGCTGACAGCCCAGAGCCTGGAACCTGCTTCGGATTCTGTGACTCTCTCACACTCTGACCCTCCCCACTTGCACTCTGACTCTCTGTCTCTCTCTCTAAAAAATGAATAACATTAGAAAAAGTTTTAAACCAGAATTTGGAAGTTACATACACATATGCTATCAACACTTGTATATGCATGATGGCCTAGTGGATTGTGTACGAGACTTAATACAGAACAAACATATTTAATTGGAAATTAAAAGCCCAGAGTCTGGTCCTTCTTTTCAAACTAGCTTTTGAGTCTTTATTTCCTAATAATTAAAATGAGAATGATATCTGTTCTGGTTATGTGGGTGGTATTGTAGAAACTAAAGCGATTGTAGATGTGGATGTGCTAAATAGATGTGCAGAAGTATCAAGTGGGAAGGATTTTTTCCCCCTAATGTGGCCAGAGTTAAAGAGTCACAGAATCTAAGTACTGAGTGATAGCCAAAGTTATCTGGTTGAAAATCCCCTCAATCTAAGAAACTATTCTATAGAACCATTGACTCATCCATCCATCCATCCATCCATCCATCCACCCATTCATCCACTCAATACCACATCCACAAATTACAAATGTTTATTAAGAATCTACTTTTCTCTAGACATGGTGCATTAGGCCTGGGTGTTCAGTATATAGCATGCATGATCTCTGCCCTTATGATTTTTGGTGAGGAAGAAAGATGGTAAATGATCACTTCGAAGAAAAAGGAGAGATTGGGAATAATGGCAGCACCCATTAATGGAAAGTATTGAAAATCATACCTGAACAGGGCTTAGGGACACCTCAGGCTAATGCCCACTGCTTTCAACTAATATCTATTACCAGTGAGTGTCGGAGGTCAGTCAAAATTAGGAAAAAGAGTGGATTATCCAATGTATGCTTTGAAATTTTAATTTTATAATTTAACTAAATATTAATAACCCTTCTAGGTAAAGTCTTTAGAAGATATGTTAAATATATAAGAATATTTTCAATTAGCATAAATTTACTTGCTTCTGGTATCGGTGTAAATATTAGCCTTAGAATCTTATGTATGTTATGAAATTCTTCGTATAGTAGGGAGAATAATGGGCCCCCAAGGATGTCCACAGTCTAATCCCAGGAACCTGAGGATATGCTACTTTACTTGGCAAACTAAATTTTGCAGATGAGATTAAGATGATGGGTCATGGGTTTTGAGATGGGGAGATTTTCTTGGATTAGTTGAGTGGATGAATTCTGATCACACCAACCCTCAAAAGCAGAGAAGCCGGAGAGATACAACACGAGGGGACCTCAGCCGCTGTTGCTGGCTTTGAGGATGAAGGAGTGGGCTGTGATCTCTGGGACAAAGATTTGGAATGGCCCTCAGCTGACTGCAAGTATGAAGATGGGGACTTGAGTCCCACAGTCTCAAGACACTGAATTCTGCCAACAACACAAAGAAGTCTCCAGAAGCTGGGAAAGACCGGCAAGGAAGATAGGCTACTGACACCTTGACTTCAGCCCAGTGAAAGCCTTGTCGAACTCCTGACCTTCAGAATTATAAGATGATGCATTTGTGTTGTTTTAAATCTGTGGGGATTTATTATGGCAATGATGGAAATGTACTGGCTTAGAAATGTAATGAGTCAGTTTCTGTGCAGTACAGGCCTGGGGACCAGAAATACGATTTGAGTTTATCATATCAAATACCCTTTCCTCTCCCACCCACCTCCCAAAGTTTAGTAGGGAGAGAGAGGTACACTATCAGCTACAGGACCTTCTGCCAGGGATTCCTTCATGGCCCAGGACAAAGAGTCCCCATCGCTGTTTGCTTGTGCCTATCACTCCTCTGTTTCCACTGAGATCTCAAAAGGGTTGATGCCATGGCCATTCCTACAACACATGGGAATTTTTCTCTGCAGAAAATGGCCGAACTTCGCTGAGGGGCTTTCAAGCAATCCGGAACCCTTTGGTTTTGGAACTTACCTTTCCTTATTTACTTCCAAAGACTTCCATTTCCCCCCAGTAGCTAGTGCCAGGAATGTAAGTAACAGATTTCAACTTAACCCCCAGAAAGGACCACAATGACAAATGGCTTATGGGTCAAATTCGCAGCAGCAGGTGTGTTTGGGGAGCACCAGTACCGATGGAAAACCACCATGGCTCCAGAGTTTCAGGATTGAGAACAAATTGAAAACCATGGCTCCAGATATGGAATTTGCTGGCATTTCTCAGTGACAGCTTTGTGAGCCTTTCCAAGCCCTCCAACTATGTTGTGCAAAATATTGCCCTCACCTGCTCTAGCCACACCTGGACCGCTCTGGACGAGACTCGGTTCCTCTCCCATGAATCCCCCTGCTGCCTCTCCTGTGGCCTGTTTGTTCTGCTTTGCAGACTGTGTCTGAGTCATTTCTGTGGAAATGGTCACACCTGACCCCCTCACTCCTCTCTTCCAAACCCAGCTAAGACTCAGGGTGGAAATTTATAAGTGCAGGTTTTTACCAGTATTTACATCACACTAAATTAAAACCCCTAAATTTCAAGCCAGCAGTCCCTTTTTTAAAAAAAAAATTTTGAGAGAGAGAGAGGCAGAGAGAGAGAGAGAGAGAGAGAGAGAGAGAGAAGAGAATCTTAAGCAGACCCCATGCTCACTCAGTGTGGAGCCTGACCTGGGACTCGAAGTTGTGGACCACGAGATCATGACCTGAGCTGCAATCAAGAGTTGGATGTTCAACGGACTGAGACCCCCAGGCACCCCAAATCGGAAGTCCTTTTATCTATAAACTTTCAACTAGAAACTTTTCATTTATTTTTCTGATTTAGATTTCCTTTTATTTCTCTGTAAGTGCTCGTGGCAATAATTATTTAATACATGTTTTCTCAAAATACATTGGTCAGCAAAATAACCAGGTCATTACATCCCCACCCTGGGGATGATGGTTCCCTGTCATCTTTACAAAGTTTCTCCTTCTGGATTCTGGGGACAGCTCCCCTTCCGGAGAGTCTGCCAGTCCAAGTTGCCCCCGAGCAAGGAGAAAGGAGTCCAGGGTGGTGCCTGTGGCAGTACAAGCACTGTGAAGGAGGGGTGGGGGTGAGCACCCAGTTCTGAGTGGAAATTGGGAAGTAAAAGGTAGAGCAGTTTTCAGATATCACCACTTCCTAGGGTGGGGTTGCCAGCGTGCAGGGGGAGCTGAAAGTCTCTGCTGTATATCAGGGAATGGGAGATAGTGTTGTTTGATGAACAAGAAACAGGAATGCAAATTCAGAGGTAGAACAAAGGTTTGACATTGGAGAGTTGTGTCAAAACTAACCAAATCAATTGCGTGGAAATCCACCAGAGAAGTTTTGAGAAGAATAAAAGGCTAGTCCCATTTTCCAAAAAATTCTATTGGTGGGGAGCACCGGGGTGGCTGAGTCAGTTGAGCATCTGACTCTTGAGTTCAGCACAGGTCATGATCTCACAGTTCATGGGCTTGAGCCCTGCATCAGAGTCTGTGCTGAGCATGGAGTCTGCTCGGGGTTCTCTCTCCCTCTGCCCCTCATCTGGGCTCTCTCCCTCTCCCTCTCTCTTTCTCCCTCTCTCTTTCTCTCTCTCCCCCTCAAAAAAATCCTATTTCTGGGATTAAAAGGTACAAATGTCCAGTTATAAAAAATACTCATGAAGATGTGATGCACGACGTACGGAATATAGTCAATATTAGTGTAACAACTTCGCCTAGTGACAGATGGTAACTAGGCTTATCATGAGGATTGTTCTGGAATCTACAAAAATATTAAATTGCTAGGGGCACCTGGGTGGCTCAGTCGGTGAAGTGTCTGACTCTTGATTTCGGCTCAGGTCATGATCCCAGGGTTGTGGAATGGAGACTTGTGTCATGACCTGTGTGAGGGTGGAATCTGCTTAAGATTCTCTCTCTCTCTCTCTCTCTCTCTCTCTTTTTCTCTCTCTCTGCCCCCTCCCTTGCTCATGCACACTGTCTATCTCTAAAACAATATATATATATATATATATATATATATATATATATATATATATTAAATTGCTATGATGTACACCAATAGGATATTATGTGTCAATTATACTTCAGTGAAAAATAGACAGATTATAGACAGATAGATAGATAGATAGATGATAGATATCCTATTGCCAAAAATGAGTTGGGGAAGAGAAAGTTAAGTCTTAATTGAATGTAAAAATTTCTAGTGTTCTTACGAATTTTCAGACTCTGAGTCTAGTACATGCTGAGTGTTTTCTGATATATACAAATGTGATAAAGAAAACATGCACTCAAAAACAGGGATTTCCCTCTTTTCCAGAGTACCCATTAGTTCATTGCTTTAAACAGTGAGCTTACCCAGTTTATACAGAATGCAATTCCACTGTGGAGACACGCAACTACTGTGTAGGGAAGCCAGGGACACCTGCCCACAGGTAAGGGCTCCCCAGTAAAGAGTCTGTGACTTTTAAGGGAGTCTTGAAGCCAATCTAAGTAAAAGGGATGCCAACTCTAAATCTATGTTGCCTTGTAACCAAAAATAAGCCCCCTTTGGATAACGTTTTTTGGTGGGTGGGTGCGTGCGCGCACGCGCGCGTGTGTGTGCGTGTGTGTGTGTGTGTGTGTGCTCATAATGGAAAGGGCAAGAGAGGGGCTGGTTGAGGGAGAAGAGGAACAAAGGGAAGTGAATGGCGTCTATCTCTCCCTTGTCCACACATCTGCTCTGAGCCAGCCAGGAGCCCAGCCGGCATTCTGGAAGCCTCTGGGGGTGGGTTCCTCTCCTCCCCTGCCCTCCACCTGTCTGTTTATAACCTGTATTTCCTTCCTGGAGGGGCGGAATATACACATTTTATTTCTAATCTAGATAGTTACTGTTTTCAGTAACTGAGTTCTAGAACATCACTTTTGCATCTTTTCTAAATCTGAGAGAGGGTGGATCTCTACGTTCCTATCTTAGAATCACCCAAGCACAAACCAAGTCACTACCGTTTTGAAAATTCCACTACATGTCATCATGTAAATCATCAAATTTCATCAGTGAGTTTGGGTAACTCTTCCTTCCTCCCTTCACTGTACACTCCGTAAGGCAAGCAGATCCTGTGCTTATAATTTTCATCTAATTTCAATTTCAAAGAAATTACTGTTGCAATTCTGTTCCCAATTAAAACAGTTGGGGCCCACAGCCAATTCTGTGAGGCATCCAAAAGTTCCACATTTCAGCATAAGTAGGTAGGAATGACAAATTGTTAACATAAGTCCTAAGTGTCCATCCAGTGATTCGAGATTATTCTGGAATGAACTTTCACGAGAAAGGCGAAAAGAAGCAGAGGAAATAAGCGCGGCCCCCAAAAGTCAATGTTCCCAAATTCTGTCAGTTCTGTAACCCTCCTCCTTCCGGGTATGGCTGACTCAGCAAAATGATTACCTCAGTGATATTCTCTGGAGTGTTCCGCTGCTACCAAGGTGTATCAGAGTTGAAGAGTTCCCGAAGCAAGTGTTTGAGATGCAGAGAAACCATACGATTGCTGGTCCCTGTGCTGGTGGCCCCGCAAAGCACCTTCGACTTGATTCATTCAAGCCAGGATTCAAGAAGATACTGTGGAGGCATTTTGTACCCTTCCGGAGTGCACTGACCTATGCCAACAGTTCTGGAACCATGACATGTCAACAGAGCCATAGATCCATGTGGTCAGTTTGCAGACCTCACATGGCCGTGAAAATCTACAGCTGTGAAGAACAGAGAGATGTGAGTCAAAGGACTCAGATTTTCCTTTTGGTATCAAAGCCAGTAACCTGTGTTTTTGTGTAAGGTATTCCAAATTCACCAAGGTCATCAGTGCTCATTAATACATGGCATTGTAATGAAGTTAATGAGTTCGTTTTGAATTTCGCATTAGACTCAGGTTCAATAAATGACTATTTTGACCTCTTTTTTGAAAGGATAAAAAAATTAGATCAATAGATGAGCATCCATTTCAAAAAATACGCTAAAACTTAATTACTAATTTCAAAAATTTTTTTCTTAGTGGATGTTACTGGTTACTGCTTTTTGATTAGATTTCATCCATACAATGTGATCAAGTTTTCAGAAATTGCTTTTTTTAAAAAAGCCACTCCTTTCTATGCAATTACAGCTTCAAAAATATTTCTTATTGTTGGAAAACAGTCATATTTTAAAAACTGTTCCAAAGCTGCTGGTATTTTTGAAATTTACTTTGTAAATCAGGATCGATGATTAGCAATTTTTGCTGCCAAATATATCATTTATTTCAGTTTTGCAGGATGTGCTTGGACTTCTCCACCACACCCAGGAAGGCCCAGGCAGTCTGTTTTATTAACTTAAATAGGAACGTAAAGCCAATTTGGTTCATCAGCATTTGAGCCTGAAAATGGATCTTGTAACATTCCTCTCCCAAATAACCATCCTGAAGTCAGAGGAACATGCTTGCCCTATTTGAGCAATGCTCCTGTGTTTTTAAATGCAAACTGGGGCCTTGAGACCTGAGAAGTGTAAATGTTCCTGTGGCAACCCAAGATAGATGGCTCGGGAAACCCGGGGCTGATGAGCAGACATCTTCAATCACGTGGAAGAGAATCCACCGTCAAAACAATTGGTCAGGATCCCAGGGTTTGTACATGCCTTTCTCCTGTTGTTCTAGATTCCTTCTTGTTTTTAGTCCTTACTCCTGAATTTTTCTTGGGCCTGAGCTTTCTTTCATCATTCTAACATGTTCCTCATTTTCATTTTCTGGTCTTCCCTGTGCCTGGTTTTCTTCTCACTCATTTGGTTTACAATTTGCTTATAATATTACACCTTCATCCATGATCTTTTTTTTAATCTCAGCTGGTTCTACGTGGAACCTCTAGGTTTTACCCCAGTACACATCACAGGTAAAGCAGTCACCCAGCAGTCACCTACTCTTAAATCCTGGGAGGTCGTGCATTTCTCTTCTGATCCCCTTCTTGGTTCCAAAATCTGTCACATATGTGACAGATTCTGCATATAGACACAGAATTCACCAAAACTACTGGTTTAGTAAATAGAACCAGAGTATTGGGTTTACAGAAGCACAATCCATTTTCATTGCTGTAAGTGGGAAAATGGTAGTCTTCCCTGGAGTGGTTCATTTATTCTTTATTCATTCAGCTGTTCACCAAGTCACATATTCACTCAACAATTCATTCCAACACTCAATCATTTATTTATCCAGCCCTTACGTAGTTATTGAGAATCTACTGTTTATGTGGTGCCACCCTAGATCCTGGGGAGGCAGCAATGAATAAAGAAAATTTAAATCCTTATCACTATGCAGTTGACTATGTCAGAAGGTAATACGGGCAATGGAAAAGAAGGGGGCAGAAATGTCTAGGAAGGAGGGATGTTCAGCTTTTAAGAGGGTAGGCTGGGAAGGGCTCATAGAGAACGCAAGCACTGTAAGTCAGAGGGGACAAGGCAGAACCAGCAAAGGACCCCAAGCAGGAAAGGACGGCGAGGAGATGGCAGAGTCCTGGAGCCAAAGGGGGACAGTCTCAGGAAGGAGCAGGGAGAGGCGGGGGGCAACTGGCCCTGTGCTGCCAGGTCAGGTGAGATGCTGGCTGTGCATGTGTGATGTGTGGAGAGCAGAGTTGTGGGTCAGAAGGATCTGTTCTGGAAGCCTGGGCACATCTCGGTATCTGTGCGCTCCCCTGAAACAGAGCTAATCCACCCCGCTGGGACCCACTACCAGTGCTTGCCAAGACTCCCAGTTCTCCGTTCCTGCTACACCCCCACAGAGGGGAAGGATGCCCGTTTTGGCCCATGCGCTGTGTCACTTTGAGGAAGCGATTTCACGCTATTAGTGACTCCCCGTGTTCTTTCCTCTCTCTGTGGTGACCGGGAAGGCTGGTCCAGATGGAAGTGCCACGATGAGAGCAGCTGCGGACGTCAGTCTGACACATGGAGGAAGTGGCTTGGGCAGGCTGGCCGTGGACTGGGTGGGACCAGAAACAAACTGAGGTCTGGTGTTCGTCACCTTGGCAAACTCCGCCCCACCCTGACACGTACAATTTCTCACGGGATTGTCATCACATGGGGAAGAGCTTGGAAAGCCCCTGGTGCAGAGTCGTGGACAGTATCTTGTCCCTCAGGAGAGTTGAAGTCCAGACCACGTGGTTTTATTTAATAACCTGAGAGCCTTTCCGGGACCCTTGGTTCACTGACTCAATGAGCTTATCTGAGAAAGTGCCATTTGTTTTCCTCCTATTGGGGGACACTAACAAATACTGGCCGCCACGCTCTGGCAGGCTCAGCATGCTACTCCGTGGTGACCAGTCTCCCCGGGCGCACTCATCCACAGAGTCCGGGCCAGCTGGGGAGGATATATCTCCCTCCCCTTTCCCTCTGTATCTCACCACTTGTAACTGACGGGCCGCCCCCAGCCCCCCTTTGCACACACGCACGCTCACACGCAGGCACACACACTGAATGCCGGTAACGCCCAGGACACGCCACGTGAGCAAGGTCGCAGCTCTTTGCTGGCCTTGACCGGCCCTGCGGGGCAGAAGTGGCTCGGAGGGCTGACAATCCCCCACCCTGGATGTGCTCTGCTGCGGTTCGAGGGCTTGATGTGTCCAACAGTGTCCCCCAGAGCTCATGTCGCACAGGCTGCTGGCCGTTCCAGAGCCCCCCTGCCTCGATGCTGCTGGCTGGTCTCCAGGACGGCGGCTAGAGGCTCACGCTCGCACACAGAGCCTCTCTCCGCCTCCAGAGTGCTGCCCCAGTGCTTGATTTGTGTCCCTGCCGGTGGGTTCGGGGACCATTAAAGGCACAGCTGTTAGAGCAGAGAAGCCACGTGGCGACGCGTGTCCACATGTTCACGCGCGTGCATGCACGCGTGCATTTTCCGCATGGGATGACTGGGCAGCTGCAGGAAACTATTCATGGGAGTGATTTGGCCCTTCAGTCACTGAGGCACCAAATACTCATAAAGGATCCAGGGTGTGTCTGAGCCGCAGCAGAGACAAGGGCTATGCCGGCGGACAAGATGACACATCCTCGTGGCGGGTTGTGGTTCTCGTCTGCCTCCATCAGCCTCCACGAGACGCCTCCTCTCCGAGACAACACCCGACCTTTAACCAACCAAAGGACAAGGACGTGTGGTCACAGAGTGGCTGTGTCTCTCCTTTAGCCAAAGGGAAACGGCTCAAACAGCGACACGCACATAAGTGCACACAAAGAGCACTAGTGGTTTCTGAGTATCTTTCATTGGCACACATGCCTCGTTTCTTCTTCTTCCATTTCTCATGCCCAACATGGGGTCTGGGAGCATTTTTCATCTTGAAATGGAAGCGGAAAAGTACTGACACGGCCCCAAGGTGATGCCGGGGAGGAAAGCTCCCAGGGAACAAGCCACGGGGACTTGTTCAAGCCACGTCCACAACTAACACGGTGAAAGGAAAGATACTCTGTTATCCAGGGAATTCTAGCATGCTGTACGGTGAACCCACATGACAACTCCTTGCTTCACCCACTCCCAAACCCCCGACCTCCAAACAGTTGTCCGGGCGACAGACCGAGACCTCGACAGGACAGCTCTCGACAGCAGCCTACAAAGGTTACAGTAGATTCAAGTGCACCTGCGTCCACACGGAAACGTGGTTTTTATTCCAGGGAATTTTTTTTTTTTTTTTTTGCTCAGGACATTTTATTTATTTCCATGTTTCCTTATTTTTTTCATCCGTTCGTTGCTCATTCAAACGTTCATTTTAATTCACATTTATCTGGTCGTTATTTTGTGCCAGGCAAACTATACTAAGTGCTTTTATACTTTAACTCTAAGAAGTAGGTATCTTGATACAAGAGAATAGTTAAGCTCAAAAAAGTTAACTAATGGCCTAACATCACACATCTGGTGATCACAGAGCTGAATATTGGCTCCAAGCCTATCTGACTTCTGAAACTCTAACCGTTCCTCTGTATTGCCCCTTTCACCTCTCTCTGAACACATACGTTATTATAAATGACAAAAATCAGTCTTCCTTTTAGAAGATACCTAAGTTGTGAATGACTTGCTTCCTAGCTATGGCTCCTCCATTATAGAAAAAAAGCCTTGTATGTAAGTCAGGCAGAGAAAGACAAATACCATATGTTTTCACTCATATGTGAAATTTGAGAAACGTAACAGAAGACCATGGGGGAAGGGGAGGGGAAAAAATAGTTACAAACAGAGAAGGAGGGAGGCAAACCATAAGAGACTCTTAAATACGGAGAACAAACTGAGGGTTGATGGGGGGTCGGGGAGGGGGGGAAGTGGGGGATGGGCATTGAGGAGGGCACCTGTTGGGACGAGCACTGGGTGTTGTATGGAAGCAATGAACCATGGGAATCTACCCCCAAAACCAAGAACACCTTTACACACTGTATGTTAGCCAATTTGACAATAAATTATATTTAAAAACAATAAAAATAATAAATAATAAAAAAGGGAAGCAAAATAAAACAAGGTATGACTGTAGTTAAAAGGTGAAACACACTCAAGTGTTCCAAAGTAGAGGGTTGGCAACATCCAGCATCCCCCACGAATATGATAGATTCAGTAGCTTCAAAATCATACTGCAGAAAAATGAAGGAACGACATTAAGTGAATAAAGAAAATTATTAAATGGACATATAATCACAATTTTATGTGAAAAAAAAAACACTCAGAGAATACTGAAGGGAACTCTACCTACCCTGACAATGATAGGTATTGCTGAAGGTATTTTTTTCTTTAACATTTGATATTTTTAAAAATACTTACTTTTCAGATTTCTAAACTAACATTTATTATTTAGGTAACTGGAAGATAAACTCTTAGTCTTACTAAAAAAGGAAAGGAGAGAGAGAGAGAGAGAGAGAGATGACATTTCTTGAATAAATCCATGTAAGATGACTCAATAATTTTTCCAACCTCCAGTGCCTCATCATTTTACAGACACATGATGTTACAACGATGCCAACAGCTATGCTGCAAATCTTATTCTGGGGAAATTTAATGGCAAGGGATGGAAAGAGGGGACAAGGATCAGAGGTAGACCAGTAAGCCCATAGTGTTGCCATGTGATGATATGGTTATGACATATATTGAAGCTTCGACAGGATTCTAACTATGTTCCTCTGAGAAATGTTAAAAATAATTAAGGGGAAAGAGCTGTAAAAGGTGACCATGAATTGAGAAGTTAAGCATGCATAATCAAAAGATGGGTAGAAGCCATCAAAGAACAGAAGAGAGGTCACCCAAATGACATGGCCCCTTATTCTGAATGTCATGACACTGAATCGTGGCACCTCGACCTGCCTTTCTGCTGACTTGCAGCATCTAAATTTATCGCTGTTTGGACTCTTCTAAATAACTACCAGTCAATCTCCCGCCTCGCAGGGGGTGTGTAGGGACCCTTGAGTTAACATTTCTGAGGAGCTTAATTTTCTGGGGATGAAAGGATTCATATGAACATGAGATATTATCAAAGCTAAACATATTTTAAAGCCCCAGGACTCCCATTGAGTTCTTTCTCGGAGGCCTGCTGAATAGTTTAAATGGCTCCAACGTGACTTTGAAGTTTTATTAAAGATGACTGCAAGATCAAACGTGTAAAAGCCTAATGCATAGAGACAGCGGATCAGAGGGCAGGCTTGGCCAAGCCACACTGATGTGACATTATTTTGATTCCTACAGATGCTTTTATAAACTTTTCTTGTAATTTTAAAAATTGAGATAACTGCCAAGATAGAAGAATAAAATATCATACACCTACCGTCTATTCTTGATAGCTGACATTTGTATATGCTTTGATTACACTGTATTTAAAGATCTAAAATATTAAAGATACAGCTAAAGTCACAGCTAGTCCCCACCATGAGGAGTCCTGTGTACTCCAACTTCTGTGCTAAGAGTCCAGCATCATTAGAAGGAAAAAAGTGGGGCGCCTGGGTGGCTCAGTCGGTTGGGCATCTGACGTCAGCTCAGGTCACGATCTCACGGTTCATGGGTTCGAGCCCCGCGTGGGGCTCTATGCTGACAGCTCAGATCCTGGAACCTGCTTCGGATTCTGTGCCTCCCTCTCTCTCTCTGCCCCTCCCCCACTCATTCTCTCTCTCTCTCTCTCTCTCTCTCTCTCTCTCTCTGTCTCTGTCTCTCCCCCTCCCCTCTCTCTTTCTAAAATAAATAAACATTTTTTTAAAAGTATGCTAGTCTGGTTTTTATATTCACAGTTAATATATTGCATTCCCCAAATTACATACTATTTTGTGTTTGCTATTTTTTTGTTTCAAATTTTTACATAAATTCTGATTAATTGACACATAGTGCAATATCAGTTTCAGGAGTAGAATTTAGTGATTCATCACTTACGTACAACACCCGGTGCTCATCATAACAAGTACCCTCCTTAATATTAACTTGTGAGGACATGATACTATGCTTGATGTCCATTTGGCTTTTTTATTCTACATTTTGTTTCTGAGACATGTCTGTACTGACATGGAAAGATCAATGTGATGTTTGAGTCCATGCATTACAACTGGTACCATGTTATTTATTCTGTATCCAGTTGATAGACATTTGGTTTGTCCCCAAACTTTGAGTCTTGTTTTTTTTTTTTAAGTTTATTTATTTTTGAGAGAGAGAGAGAGCGAGCATGAGGGGGGGAAGCTCAAAGAGAGAGGGAGGCCCAGAATCCCAAGCAGGTTCCAGGCTCCGAGCTGTCAGCACAGAGCCCGACGCGGGGCTCGAACCCGCAGACTGTGAGATCATGCCCTGGGCTGAAGTCCGGCGCCCAACCGATGAGCCACCCAGGCGCCCTCCCCAAACTATGAGTCTTACCACTGGTGCTCAGTGAACCATCTTGTGGGCACCGCCGGTGGGCATGCGTGGGAATTCATCTAGGTTACACATCCAGAGGTGGGCTTGGTTGCCTGCAGGGCGTGCACACTGCTTAGTTTTCAGGACGCTCACACACAACGCCTGTGATCGCTGAGCTAGTTGGACACCCTGCGGGCAGAGCAGAAAAAGCCCTTTCCCATGTTTTCTGGCCAACACCTTACTCCACTCCTTGCCCATCCCTCTTTCATAAAAGAGAAAAAGCACTTCCTTGCTGTTTTCATGTGCATTTCCCTGGTTATTCCTGAAGGTGAGCATCTTTTCACAAATAGGGTATATAGTCACATTTCTTCTATGAGTTATCTCTTCATTTCCTTTTCGTGTGGATTTCTAAGAGTTCCTTTCTTAGGCATACTTCTTCTCTTCCCTGCTACCTACGTTGGAATTATTCTCTCCTCGACTGTTCCTTGTGTTTTAAACATTTACAGTGCCTTTTAAGATACCAGACTTTTACATCTTGAAAGAATCAAATTTACTTACGTTTTTTATTGGTCGGGCTTGTTCTTGTGTTGTTTGAATAATTAGAACAAACCATAGAAGGATAACTTCAAAACTGCCAGGACAGAGGAGGATCTTTCTTGAGTTCTTTGTCACCTTAGGTGTTCCTCCAACTGGGGTTAGCGGTGTATCGTGCAAATTAGGAATCTGCTTTCATTTTACTTTATTTTTCCAAATGGACCCTTGATGGTCTTGATTCACTGAACTAGTCTTTTTCCCACCGGCCTGGGGTGCCGTGTCCCCAAGGGCAAGGCTTTGTCACTGTGAGCCGTTCTGTTCCTTCCCTGGCACCACACGGTTCACTTCATTACAGTCCTTGCCAACGAGTCTTCACGTTTGCCCCGAGACTTCGTCTGCCAGTTGTGACTCTTCAAAAGCATCTTATCCATATTATCTTATCTTCAAAACCTTTAATTTTCCATATACATTTCTTAATTTGTAAGCTTTCACAGGACTGTTACTGCAGGGCTCTTCATTGAAATTGCTTCAAACTTGCGGGCAAATTTGGAAAGAACTGACATGTTTACAATACCGGACCTCCTCTCCTAAGAATACGACACTTCTCAGAATTTATTTCTATCACCTTTTCATGTGTTGTTGTTGTTGCTGTTTGTAATTAGAGACTGGCCACCTGGTGTTATTTCTTATTTTATGTTTTATTCTTTTGTAAATTTTTTATTATTTATATAGGACGCTTTATTATTTATACAGAAGCATCCTATATAAATTCCACCACAAAGTGTATTTGTTTTAGTCTTTTAGCAGCTACTCTTCTGTGTCAAAGAAGCCCCTCCACTCCTGGTTTGTTAGGGTTTGTTTGTTTCATGATGAAGGGCTGTTGACTTTTATGAAACCTTTTTCCTGCGTCTAAGGTAAGAGGGTGATTCATTTCTCCTTTAATCTACTATTGTGGCATGTTATGTTGGAATTTCTCTTTCTGTATTTGTTTAAATTATTTTTCCCCTTTTTAGCATAATGGTGAATACAGGCATTTCAAAAATGGGATGGTAAAAAAGAAAACAAAAGCTTATAGCAAAATGTAACACCTTCCTTAGGCCCTTTCTTATTCTATAAACAGTCACTTTTAAGTGTTTTTTTTTTTAAATATTTATTTATTTACTTTGAGAGGGAGAGAGAGAGCGTGTGCACGTGCTTGGCAAGTGCAGAGAGAGAGGGGGGCGGAAAGAGAAAATCCCAAGCAGGCTCCACACTGTCAGCACAGAGTCTGACAGGGGGCTTGAACCCAAGACCTATGAGGTCACGACCTGAGCTGAAACCAAGAGTCAGGCGCTTAACCAACTGAGCCACCCGGGTGCCCCTGAACTAATTTTTTAATTGACTTCTGATTTATATGTTTTTCAGGTCATTCCTTATTCCCTGAAATAATGAGATTTACTTTTTGGTGGGTCTTTTTTATTCAATTTACTGGGCTCACAGGAGAACCTTTTCAAACTATGGGCATTTTTTTTTCTTCATCTTTTTGAAATCTAGCAATCCCATTTTGGACTCATGTATCAACCTTCACATTTCATTTATTCCTCCTATTTTCTCTTCTTTGTCATTTTTTTCCTGCTTGCTAAGAGCCATTCTGGAACGTCTTTATTGCTATATTTCTGCTATGAATATTTACTTTTCAAGAGCCTTCTCTTGTTTTCTGATCTTTCCTTTTTGGTGGCAACCTGTTCTTGTTTATGGATCAAACATCACTACGTTTTTTTTTTTAATTTTTTTAAATGTTTATTTATTTTTGACAGAGAGAGAGAGACAGAGCATGAGTGGGGAAGGTCAGAGAGAGAGGGAGACATGGAATCCGAAGCAGGCTCCAGGCTCCGAGCTGTCAGCACAGAGCCCGACACAGGGCTCGAACTCACGGACCATGAGATCATGGCCTGAGCAGAAGTCGAACGCTTAACCGACTGAGCCACCCGGGTGCCCATGTTTTTTTCAGGATATTTACTATAGCCTCGTCTTTACTCTTCTGGCCTGCTTTGAGCCTTGTCTTGTTCCTTTCATTACGTGGGTCTCCTCTCACTTTCCCCTTTATTTTGGCCTCTCTCCTTCATGCTAGAAGCTTTGACAAAGAGTGGTGCTCTCTAGATGTTGGCTCCTTGTTACCAGGGAGATATGAAAGTGGTGACTAGATTCACTGTCACACTTGACAACATGGATTTTTCCATTTACAGTATCCAAATACCATTTGGAGAGGGATTTCCCCCTCTTGGGGTTCGTAGATGTCCCTGTAAAGCATTCTCCACTCTTTGTTTGGGGACACCCCCATGGCCGCTCAGATCCGGGAAGCTGGGAACGGGAACTTGGTTCTCATGGTGAGAATTGTTCTTCTGTTCTGCTTTCATACCAGGGTCAGGGGTGCTTCCCTGCTTCCTCCTTTGCCACTGTAGGAATTTGGCTGCGGTTTTCTCTGAACTCCTCATCAGCTCAGTGCCCCTTACCTTTGTTTCAGAATTCTCACCCCTTCGTATTGTCTTTTCCCATCACTTTTTCCGGCATGGGGAAATACACTTTCCAGAACTTTACTTGCTCTTTAGTGGTGGTGCAGATGGGAGAGAAGATACAAACGTGTGGCTCAGTCACAAGGTTTGCCAGACATATTAATAGATTTTCTAATTTTTAACCATTCTTTGATTCCTCTTGTAAACTCCTGTTGGTGATGATATATATTTGTTACATGGTTTAATTCAACTTGCCAATATCTCATAAGGGGGTTTGCATCTATTTCAAAAGAGACTATGTTTTTTTCTTATACTTTATGAATTGAAAATCAAGTTCTTTCCATATTTGTATTTGTAAATCCCTTCTCTGACAGTGAGGAACCTGGTTTCCATGATCCTCAATATGCTCATGTCCTTGATCATTCTTCTTGGTATGAAACCAACACAGTAGCCCCATGCAGGTGCCTCCCCCCTCCACTCCCACACCCTCCTCCTTCCTCCCTGCAGGTGCCTCCCCCCTTTACTCCCTCCCACACCCTCCTCCTTCCTCCCTGCAGTTACCTCCCCCCTCCACTCCCTCCCACACCCTCCTCCTTCCTCCCTGCAGGTGCCTCCCCCCTCCACTCCCTCCCACACCCTCCCCCTTCCTCCCTGCAGGTGATTTCCCTCTCCACTCCCTCCCCGCCCCCTTCAGGGGCCCTCCATGCTATGCTCCTAACTGCACCAGACCAGCAACTCTGCTCCAAGTGGAAGCCAACCTCGCTTGGCCCCACCAAACGGCTTTTTGACAAAATTGCTTACAAAAGCAGAAAGGTTGCCTAAAATTTCTTTATTTAAGAAAAGGAAGTAGAAATAATTGACCCACTTTCCTCACAAGTTATAAAGGTAAAGGTAGGTGGGAAGTTTCTCCAAAGTCTTGCAGCAATCAGTGTTTTTGATGTAATTATAAACTTGCTCAGGCTGTCCACATTCTCCGTTCTGATGCTCCAGGCAAGTGGCATCGTAAAACCACTGAGTCAGGTTAAGAGAAAGATTTATTATTGGGGGAGGGGATAAATAAATGTATGCATATTATTCAGTGTACATATTATATATATATATATATATATATTATTGTAAAACATATAAAAATATATTACTATTTAATTAGTTATTATTTTTAAGTTTATTTATTTTGAGACAGAGAGAAAGAGAGAGATCAAGTGGGAGAGGGGCATAGAGAGAGAGAATCCCAAGCAGGCACTAACAGTGAGGAGCCCAACGGGGCTTGAACCCCCAGACTGTGAGATCATGACTTAAGCCAAAGTCAGACACTTAACCGACTGAGCCACCCAGGCACCCTGATAAGGTACATAAACTGTAATGCAGGTATTGAAACACGTGTGGCTCTATATATGTGCTGTTCTGTTAAAGAAGGCAAGCTGACCAGAGCTCACGTTCACTGAAGGCTGAATGAATACAGGAAGCAGACCTTGAACTGGGCTAAGAGCCACCCTTGCCTGGGGTCCCCGTCTTGGGAGCTCAAACATTGTCTTATTTAATCAGAGGAACTCTGCCAGGCTAATTTGATTGTTCCTACTTTGCAGATGGGCAAACAGAGGCTTAGAGCAGTTAGGGACGTGAGATCATGACCCGAGCCGAGATCAAGAGTTGGATGTTTAACCGACTGAGTCACCAGGATGCCCCTAATTATTAATATTATGAAAGTATATATATATATATATATATATATATGTGTGTGTGTGTGTGTGTGTGTGTAATATGACATATATATAACCAAAGGCCCTGAACAAACTCAAATGTGGCCCTCCCCCACTCCCAGTGTACCCAAGCAGTGTGACCTCACCAGCAATGAATGACACCCCTTCCCTTTATTTTCAGCCTTGGGATCGCAGAGCACTGATCCCACTAGGGTTCTAACAAACAATGGCTATATCTCTCTGTTTTCTCAATGCTCTCAGTTTTAAAATGGGGAGTTGGCTGAGAGTTGACTATTATTATGCAAATTCATACTTTAATTGCATATGACAGTCCTACTGGCCTAAAGCCAATCTATTTCTTAGGGTGCTCAGCCACTGGAAATATGTTTTCCTAAACAGTTTTATCATTTTGGATCAGATTTCAATTTATTTTTTATCCTTCTGTTTCTTTTGGAGTTAGGTCTGTGTTTTGTTTTAATAATGCTGTAGTTGTTATGCATAAATTGTGGGTACTCTAAAAACGTAATTTAATTCATCCTCATGAGAGCCTGTGAATTGGTAGAACAATTTTTTAACGACTTTTATTTTTTTATTTTTATTAAAAATGCAGCAGTGCGTTATTAAACTTTTGTATACAAAAGATACAAAGAAAAATTTAAAAATCCCTTTTTCCCTTCTTCCCAGAGATAATCAATTTAAATAACTTGACATATAACTTTACTTTTTTAAAATATAAGTATACACTTTATAACGTTTAGACTATGCTATACTTTAAACACACTTTGCTCTCTTCACTAATTATTATCAAATTAGCATTTGCTATGCCTATATTATTTCAAAATTATAAATAAGCAGAACATTTTACCCCATGGCTAGAATAAATTCTTTTTAACATTCTCCTGCTCTTGAATATTTGCCTTGTATCTAACTGATCGATATAATAGAGAAAAGCATGAATTCCTCATGTCTGTGTACTTATTTATTATGTTTCTAATTATTTCATAGAAAAAAAATCTGAGAGGAAATTGCTATGTGGTCCTGTGCTGGCACCTGTCTGTTCTGTTTTCTCTGCACCTGCTAGGTTTCCTGACACATCGTAAGCCTAGAAAATGTTTGCCTAATGAATGAGTGACTGAATGGGAATCAGTGCATCCAAATCTGAGACTATTTAAAATCTCTTTCTATGCTGTCAAACTGTTTTCGTGGAAGATGACTCCAAATGACATTCCCCCTAGGTAGTATCAGCCAAAACAGGCCGTTTCAGGAGCTTAACACACAGAGAAGTTTCTTCTCCTGCCCGAGTTCCATGGCCACCGCAGGGTGGCGGTTACCCTGGTTACCATCATCCACAAAGAGGCCAAGATGCAGGTGACTGCATTGCAAATGTACCTCCACCCTTGGCTTGGGAAGGCAGTCATGCCATATGTTGATGGGATCTGAGGCTCCACCCACACTGGACACACAGCCCTGATGTTCGCAAACCCTCCTTCAGAGTAAGCCGCTTGTCCATACTGACATTCAGGAGCAGAAAAAGTGTCCCAACGCTAAAAAACAGGAAACATTTGGTAACGATGTTGATTATTACCACAAAGTGAGTAGTCTTTGCTGGTACTGATTTTTATCTTAAAATCTTTAATAAAGTGATAGACAAACGTTGCATCTGAGAGGCATTTAGAGCTAATTACAAGTGAGCAGAGGCATTGTTGTATGTGCTTCACCCCTATTTTTATGACCTTTGGGACTTGTATTTTCTCCAATATTAACAACAACAAACAAGTCATAAAGACCTCATAATGCTTCTGGAACACTTAGAAGGCTGGACACTGTTCCACAAAGGTGTCCGTGCGTTATCAATTGATGTGTATGCCTTCTTGTGTATTTCAAGTATAAATTCTTTATCAAACATTGCAAATATTCACCCAAGGTGTTTTGGTCTTTTGATTTTGCCTATGATGTTGACAACCCGATGAAAAACTGCTATATCTAATCACACCAATTACTTTTCCCTCTTATATTTTCTTCTTTGGCTATTCACTGACAAATGCTTCCCCATCTCTAAATTAAATGTAAATTCATTTTAAAAATCATTGAGGGGTGCCTGGGTGAGTCAGTCAGTTAAGTGTTCAACTCTTGATTTCAGCTCGGGTCGTGATCTCACGGTCTCGTGAGTTCGAGCCCTGCTCACACTCTCTGCATTGAACCTGCTTGAGATTCTCCCTCTCCCTCTCTCTCTGCCCTTCCCCCACTTGCACTCTGTCTCTCTCAAAATAAATAAACTTTAAATAAATAAATAAATATCATTGAAAATACTTTCTCAATTATAAATAAATTCACATTCAGTCTCAAAATTTACTTTTTTCATCTATTTGGGATTCTGTTAAATGCATGGTGTGAAGTGACAATCTATGGAGGTTTTTCTGAACAGCCGAAATATATAAACAAGTGATCTAATATCCTAACGCTAGTGTCGCTAGTTCGCTAGTTCGCAAAAATTATGTAACAAGAGATTGTCATTTTCTCCAAGATTTGTGTTGAGCCCTTTCCTGTGTACTAAAATCTCCTGTATACTAGGCTCTCCTAATGCACTGATCTGATGTGTATACACTATTATCAGATTGATGTGTGTCACTTTTAGGAGAAGTTGAAAAATAGGAAGGGACGAGTCCATGCCAGCCTCTGTCAGCTTGGCGAAAGTGATTTGTCTTCATTCCAAAGACAACAGCACATGACAGCGTCTTTTCAGGTAGCTAGATGGGACTGCTGGGGTAGAATTACAACAAACAGTTGTGAAATAGAGAAATAGATCATGTGGACAAACGAACGGATAAATGAATTCTCTCGCAGACAAATGCAAAAATGCTGTGGCAACAGATTGGTCTTAAAGGACGAGAAGGCATTTTCCAGGCAGTGAAATGTTAGGGAAGGCATTTTAAATCAAAGGCATATCTAGGATTGTAGGTGAGAGATGATCCTTATCTCTCTCTCTCTCTCTCTCTCTCACACACACACACACACACACACACAATTTCACTATCAGGATGATAGCTTGTGACCATTTGATGGACAATTTCTTTGCATTTGAGACTATGGAGTAGGGGGGATTGTGTGTTAAGGGTGACTGATGGGGGTACTTACGTATGGAAACCCCCTTAAACTTTTCCCATCTGGCCCTATCTTCTGCTTCAGAGCTACTCCAGGCTTTATGAGGGGATTGCTCTCTCCAGAGGATCACAGATGACTCGATGAGATTTCACACTGTCGGGCCTGAATTGATTTTGTAACAATCTGGGTCTTTGGATTAGATTTTGAATGAGAAGCTAGGTCAAGTTAGCATTCTAAAAACATCATTTATTCTGTCTGCAGGAGAAGTTAAGTCAGTTTACAAAGAACGGCAAAATTGAAGAAAAAGTTGGGACCAGATTGTTTTGTTTCTGGCAAGCGTGTTCCAGGACTGCAAACAGTGTGGGTAAAAGGTAGGAGATGGGATGGATGAGGGCCAGGTAAGTGACAGGACTGGACAGACAAGCAGAGCAGATGGTGAGGGGCATTCTACACCTTGTGACTCACTTGACATTTTGCCATGGAAGAGTATTGAGCTACAGAGTAGTGTGATCAGGTGTGAGCGGAAAGAAGAACAGGAACATGGAGAATAATCCGGAACCAAAGAGACCAGTTTGGGAAAAAAAATCTGTTGTGGTGTTCCAGGAGAAATGACTGCCAACTCAAATAGGGTAGCGTTGGTAGGGATGGAGAAAAGTGAATCTGGTTCAAGAACATTAAGGAAATGGAATTTTCCAGAGTTGATTGGTGATTTGTGTGGGTGGCAAGAGAGAGAGAATGTCCCATCCAGGGTTGGCAGTTTGGAGTTCAGGAGCTCGGCAGCGGTAATGTCCAGTGGTCCTGTGCTTGTCTCTCTCCCCTCAGGAAGTTCTCAGAGGGAAAAGTGGACAGCTTAACTAACCAGACTGCACCAAGCAACTGGCAAATTGCCAGGGACTCTGTCCTTGTCTCCTTGTTCAGGGAGAAGTGGGCAGGAAGAGCTAAGAAGGAGTGAAAAGGTGGGTCCCCAGGGACAGCAGCTCTGAGTGGCTGATGCTGGGCCCTGGTGGGCGGGGGGTGGGGGGGGGTGCCTGACCTCCATGGAGGTGTGTCCCAACTGGCCAAGCTTGCCAAAACACCTGGATGCCACAGCCATTCATCCATGGTCTGGAGAAAACTCAACCACCATCCAGCCCCACCTGTACCATGGTCCCCAAGCAGACTGCTCTGGGTATTTCTGAAATAGAAAAAAGAAGCTGAGAAGCCTATGTCTGCTGATGCTCCCAGTTCAGGGAAAGTGACAGGATCTCATGCTTAAACATTTAGAACCAGAATGGGGACTGAACTCAGGGTCCTACATCCTGCCTGCATGCCCCTAAGGGGGTGTTGGCTCATCCATTGTAACCGCAGTCAAGGCTGTAAGTCAGTCTCTGCAAGGAAAGGAGCCATACTCAAGGTGGGACTACTTGTGGATACATAAGTCAGTTAAGGTAACCAACTAGGGATTTTGAGGTACCCTGCAATAACAACTACTGAAGGCCACGACTTGCCCCAGGCCTAAAGAGGCAGGGTAGGAGGAGTGCCACCTGAGGCAGATGAGAGCTGGTGCCATGGGGGGGGGGGGGGTTCTCAACCCACAGGGATGGGGCCAGGCCACAGCCACTGGGTCTGCAGCACAGCAGGTGGGAGACAGAGTGGCCCATCTGGCTGTCTTATGGATCTCAGTCTTCATTGATATCTCCATTGACAGAAGCCCGAGGGGGAGGGAGCTGGTAACTTCAGACCTTCATCTCCTTGGAGCCCAGGCAAGATGGAGACAGGAGGAAACAATCCAGAAGGGGCAAATAGAAAGTGACCAGCACAGGGCCACTGAGTACAGTGTTGTTAGTCCAAACAAATGTGCTGCTTCAAAAATGCACCTGACCGAGGACTAGACTCATTCTGCCTGCTGGTCCTTCTCTCCAAAGGAGAAGGGGTAAGTGGAGAGAGAGCAAAGGGCAGAAAAGGAGCAGAATATAAGGGCAATGGGTGAAGTTGGAAAGGGGGAGCAGCATGGAGGAGGCGGAATGGGGGCGCTGTCCTTGGTGCTGAGTGTTTTTCAGCCCAAGAATTCTGCTTGGCTCTGCACCGTGGCATCCAGAACGCGGCCTGCTCAGGGGACAATCTCCCTGAGCCTCCAAAGTGCCAGTGCATAAGCAGGCTTTACGTCTTTATTGGTCACTTGTGAGGGATGATCAGAAGGATGTTTATATCTAGACTGGCTGTTTGTCATATTGATCTGTTGCCATGGGGACAAGGGGACTGAATTCTCTTTAAAGGGAACAAAACTACTGCTTCTAATTCTGCAAGTAATAAGAGTCACATTCGAGCGAGATGGTGGAAAAGGTGTTTAATGCCATTCTCCAGGCTGGCCTGGCCCTATGTGCCACTGTCCTCCCCCCACCAGCGTCTCCTCCCACCAACACTGGTGGGAGAACAGCAGAGAGGCCAGCTTCATGTGCCCAGGGTTTTCTTGCCACCTATCCCTCCCTGTTAAGCATGTGTCTGTCACGGGTCCCCTCAGACCTTATGTTAGCTGGGGACCAGGTGATGCTGCCCCCACCCTGATGGTCTGAGACTTCCAACCCACCTGTGAAACACACACCACCACCAACAACCCCCCCATACACACACACCCACACAGAGAGGAAAATATCTGGAAATTACTCACATGATTCTGGTACCATCAGGAGCCACATAGTATGTGACATTGGGTCTCAAGCTGGAGAACTGTTAGAACTCTCTGCATCTTGCTAGGGTCTCATTCTACCCCACGCACAGACTGGAACGGGTAGGAAGCTGACACAGTTTGTCACATACATATAATTTCTAGGTCCACATTAACCCATCTTATTTTTCTGACAAAGATATCTCAATTCAATGCCTGAGCTGAATTTAAGGGCATTCTGGTGACGCTGTATGTTTTATGGAAATGGCCTACGGTACCGGGGACTGAAATGTCACTGATTCAGAAGCCAGCCAAAGCCGTTTAGTGGATCTGTGTAGGCAGGATGAGTCATAACTCATAGTGAAAGCAAAGTGATGGAGGCATGTGTTCCTGTAGTAAACGCCTTCAAACAGCAGGCGAGGGGAACATCCCACACAGAAGCTAAGGAGACGAGCTTGGCCACCTCCTTAGGAACCAGCATGGCATTAACCAGTTAGTGAAATGCTACATGATTCCTTTCTCTGTCTTCCTTCCTTTCCTTTAAGGGAAATCACAGTTTTAAGGAAAAGAGATGTTGAATACCTGTATTTATGTTGTCATTCCTTCCCAGTAATAGAGTGCCAACAGAGTGTAGAGATTGAGAATGAAATCTTTGTTCTTATAGGTAAGCACTTCTAAAACATCGACGTCTTCTCCCTAAATGTAAAAGTGAGTGTGCCTTTGATTTGGAGTACTCGAACAACACGCAAGGGCACACACATATACACACATACACACACTTGGGCAGTTCTCCTGAATCCATGTTGCTCAGCAGTGACGGTTAACATTTTGTATGTTTACTTTTATCCCTTTATTGATAGGTGCATAGTGATGAGAGATCAATTAGATGGAGAGAAGGATGACTGATGGATAGATAATGGAATGGATGGACAGGTGGGAAGATACAGAGGTGAATTTGGAGCACTGGTAAAGAAAAGGATGAAGTCATCTGCAGGAATTAAGGTGAAAACGATGCATTCCCTTTTTTAGTTAAGCACCTTAGTCTGGGCTTCCCCAGAAGCACACCTTGAGGCCAGGATTTGGATGAAAGTGGTTAATTCTGGAGGTGACTCCAGGAAGCACCGGTAAGAAAGCGGGGGAGCCCGAGCAGGCCACAGCTGTGGAAAACGGAGAGCCCACCCCCAGGGCGCTTGGAGACTGTCAACTGGTGTGTGGGATGAGATGGTGTGTTTTTACCCATCCATTCCCAGCCTTTGTTGCCTGGAGGCTGCCCCCAGGTGCACTGGCTTGCTGGCACTTTCCCACGGTCTCACGCTGCAACCTGCCACCAGAGAAAAGGGGTGGAGCCACAGGAACTTCAAGAGGAAGGGATCAGAAGGCACAGGTGTCCAGGAGTTTGGCAGGACTCCATCGGCCTCACGGCAGAGGCCCTCCTCTGCCTCCGTCCGTGTCCGGATTGCCTCCGTCTGTTCCCCTGAAATGCCCTGAGACCTGCCCCTCCTCGGAACCCAGGTCAGCTGTTTACCATGTTTTACTTAGCATTTCCCAAGGTGTTACCCACAGGAATCCTACGAGAGCGTTTGAGAAAATGGGTGTCTGGGGATTGAATAAATTTTCTTATTCTGCCTTGTATTTATCCTTCTTAAAAAAAAATCTAAGCCACCTGTTTAAAAAATGTTTAATTTTATTTATCCCTATCATCGCAATATCCTTATTGTAAGTGATATAAGAGTATAATATTAAAAGCCGTGGATCCCAGTTGAGGAAATGCCAGCTAATTGTAATAGTTCAACTCCTACATCTGTGACTGTGTGCACTTCCAATTCACATGCCATAATTTTTATGCTGGCATTCATGCTTCACCAAGCCTGCTTTCCATCTTATAATTCCCTAATATCCCTTCAAATATCTTCTACTTTAGCTAAATTATACTCCGT
Organism: Panthera uncia; assembly: GCF_023721935.1. Classification (NCBI taxonomy): domain Eukaryota; kingdom Metazoa; phylum Chordata; class Mammalia; order Carnivora; family Felidae; genus Panthera; species Panthera uncia. The sequence goes on from NW_026057577.1 coordinate 148,219,048, forward strand.
TTCATTTCCCATTTGTTACCTATGATTTTCTGCATTCATTCATGGTTTATTATTCACTCATCGATACATTAATGAGCATGTTCTGACTCAAAATTATTCCAGGGTCTAAGAGAAGCAAAATATAATTTTGTTTTCAATTTTAAGAATGAGGATCGTTTAAAAACTCTTTTTTCATCATGGTAAGTGTAACCTTCAATCCCCAACACCCATTTTACCCCCTCGCCCCTGTCTGCCTCCCCTCTGGTAACCATCAGTTTGTTCTCTGTAGTTAAGAGTCTTTCTTGGTTTGCCTCTCTTTCCTTTTTTCCCTTTGCTCCTTTGTTTTGTTTCTTAAATTCTACATACAAGCGAGATCGTATGGTGCTTGTCTCTCTCGGACTAACTTATTTTGCTTGGTGTAATACTCCCTAACTCCATCCATGTCATTGCAAATAGCAGGATTTCATTCTTTTTTATGCCTGAATAATATTCTATTAAATACTTACCACAGCCTCTTCATTCATTCATCTATCAATGGACACTTGAACCACTTCCATAATTTGGTTTTTGTAAATAAGGCAACTATAAACATCAGGGTGCACGTATCCCTTTGAATTAGTGTTTTTGTGTTTTGGGGGTAAATGCCCAGTAGGGTAATTACTGGATCATAGGGTAGTTCTATTTTTAATTTTTTGAGGAAGCTCCACACTGTTCTGCACAGTGTCTGTACCAGTTTGCATTCCCACCAACAGTGCAAGAGGGTGTCTTTTTCTTCACATCCTCATCAACACTTGTTTCTTGTGTTTTTGATTTTAGTCATTCTGACAGGTGGGAGGTGGTATCTCATTGTGGTTTTGACTTGCATCTCCCTGATGATGAGTGATGTCGAGCATCTTTTCATGTGTCTGTTACCCATCTGGTTGTTTTCTTTGGTGAAATGTCTGTTCATGTCTTTTGCCTATTTTTAATTGAATTATTTGTTTTGGGGGTGTTGAGTTATAACTATCCCAGTGTCTAAAGGGAGTCAAATGAAAAACCTGACTCACCGTTTGTTAACATTTCTTTGTGCTCTGGCTAAACTTTGCGTTTCCATTCATCCGCTTGATCGTCAGGTGCCAATAGAACACAGATGAACCGCGCGTCACGTTTTTACTTGGAAGTCTCGTGCATATGGGGTCTTTATCCTCAGATCAGCCCCTTGGGGCAGTTGTATGTTCTGCCACTTTTGTGGAGTCAATGGCAGAGGAACACCTCACCCAATGTCTGTTGACCTGAATTGACTGAGATCTGCCTGAGGACATGGGGTCCAGAGTCTCCAGATGGAAGAAAGGTCACATGATTAAGGTGCCTGCCCCCACTTTGCTCGTGACGTCCTGGTTGGCGTTCCATGAAATACACTGCTTTTTAAACTGGGGGCTCAAAAGAAACTTTTAAAGGACCCATTAGTCTGGTAAGAAGTGCCCAGACTCTGTCGTCATGAGTAGGAACAGTGATGACAGAACAATTAGACAGAAGTCTCATTTCCATTTCTTGCACTCAGTTGGAAATGAAATGAATACGATATAATATACCCCAAAACTCAAGAGAGGTACTGACTCTCTGAGTCACTGAAAATGGCTTTCTAACAGATATGATCGTTTCTGTGCAGATGGTGGGGAAGATGAAGAAATGCTGAACATTTTCTCCCCGTGACAAACAGGCACACCTTCCGCGTGCATTTCTGATGTCACACTCAGGTCCAGCCTCTCCTTAATCTGCTGGGTCATAACACAGATCAACTCGGGGGAGGGAGGGTGCTCTGTAAGATCAGAAGAGAAGATTGCCAGGGAAGTACAAGACATCTTACAAACACACAAACAGCACGTGCTGGACCAGGCTGAGCACAGGTGTGAGCACGTGTTGAGTGGTGCCTTGTCCCAGCTTCTGTTACGGCACTTCAGGGGGTCACGAACCCTTTGTTCATTGTCCCGAGGGAAACAAGCACTTTGAAGGTCTCCCCAGGAAGGTGGGCAGGGGCTAGAGTTAGCCTACAAGGAAGGCGTCAGGTGACTTCTGCTTGGGGATCTTCCCATGGTGATTTGTTAGAGATGCTCCAAATGCAAATACCTTAAACAAAACCTTATCCACGGAGTTGGCTGGAACCAACAGCTCGCGAGAAGATGCCACGTTGAGTTGCTGGTGTTTTGTGAGACTTCTGGCTTCGGGATAGTCCCTGGGATAATTGTGAAGCTGGACTTATTTTCTTCTGAGTTTCTGACAAATCGCCCATCTGGCTATTATTCTATTTATATGTCTCTCACATCCCTTTCTCGAGAGATAAGGAATCTTGCTCTTCTCACGAAATGGACGGCTGCACAGGATCATAATGAGAAAGCTAATAAAGAAGGAATTTTTAGCAGGATAAGTGGCTTCTTGAATAAAGGATTCCTTTATTACTTCATGAATCATGGTTAAAAGCTAATGTCATGAGGCTGAGGAATTGTCTGCAGTGCAAAAAAAAAAAAAAACCAGAAATAGGAAAAAAAGTAGAGAACTTTGCAGACTGCTGGCTGTTGATGTAATTTATCAGAACTGAACCAAGAAACTGAAACTGCCGTGTTATCTTAGGGACTGAGAAACCCCAGGGTCCCCTGTGTGTCACTGGCATTGACACTTAAGTTCTAATGCCACCAGTGTGCTGTTTGTAGCATAGTTTTCGCTAAGAAGAAAGACAAAGCAATGCTGGGGTTATTAATCACATTCTTCATGTGATCCAATTACTAGGGACATGAGGATGGGAAAAACCAAGATAAGACAGACAGAAAGAAGCAGTGGGTGAGGAGTCTGGGTCAGAAGAAAGAGGAATTATTGGTGAGGCAAAGGGGGGGGGGGGGGCCCCCCCCCCCCCCCCCCCCCCCGCCATCCAGCCCCAGTGCTTCCATTCAGACTCTCCGCTCTCTGGAGTTTCCGATGCCCTGCACAAAGAAACCAGGAGGGGGGATTGCACACTTTCTGAGAAATGGGATCCACCAGGGCACCCACAGGGGCAGGGGGCACAAGTCAGGGCTGCAGGTGTAGCTATGGCACCCCGTGGAAACTCCTACAAAATCCGGTGGTCTGTGGGAAGCCAGTTCTGCTACTCAGGGCCATAATTAGTCGTTCTCAAGACGAGCAGTCCACGGGGCTGCCTGGGCTCCATGGAGCATTCTCAGGGCACAGAACCGTCTGGCACAGGCAAAAGGCAGGTGGCAGAGGGCACCAGCAGGGGCAGGGACAGGCACCTCCAGGAGCCACAGGCAAACTGCCACGGGCGCCCTCTGCTGATGGAAACAGGAGCCTGCTCTCCTCGGCTTCGAAGGGCCTGGCAGGCAGGACTCTCAGGTGTGAACAAGAGAGCCAGCAGAAGCAGGTGTCCCCGTGAGCTGCCGGGGATACACGCACATCGCTGAACCGGTCTGTATCTCTTCAGAGAGTAGCCCGGAGAGGGCACCTGAAGATTCTGTGGATGCTGACGATGTCAGAGGGGCCACGCAGGCTGGGAGGAGGGAGGGAGGAAGCCAGGGACGCTGCACAGTCCCTGACACCCTGCATGAGGATGAAATGACCTCACCTTCTCCAGGACAGCAACAGCAACGGGGAATCGAAGTTCATCAGAGAATCTTAAAAGCAGAAAAGCCAGGAAGGTGACCTGGGGGCCCTTAAATAAAGGACGTGCCTCTGGCTTTGGAACAGCCTCCCTGAACTGCGAGCCTGCGCACAGATGTGAGGGACAGAGGGTCCCAGCAGTAACTTCGCAGGGGAAACGCGTCCACCACACTCCGCCTTGACCTCTGTGCTGCTTCCCCCGTCCACGTGTCCACCACAGCAGGTGGCAGGTCGTGCGTGGCCCCTGCTCTGCCCTGGACTGTAGACCCCACAGGCACAGGTGATGCACCCTGCACAGCCTCCCCCCGCCCCCGGGGCTTGGGGAGTGAGTACCTAAGAGGCCACACGATGAGGGGGAGACACGTAAAAGAATAGAGAATTTGTCCCACATAAGTCCCGCTAGAAATTCTCCCCGAGGTCAAGCCTTGAGACAGAGCCCCACATCCCAGTGGATTTGCTTCGGAAGAAGAAGGAAGGGGGTGGGGGCGGGAAAGGGAGGGAAGTCTGCTTAGATAGCAACCCTCAAATCTTTTCAAGACATGGGAACCCCCGCCCTAGCCAGCTCCAGCATTAGCTGGGGGTGGAGTGAGATCTGTAAATCACGTGGGACACTGAGTCACAGCACAGATGTGCTTTCGCCCCCATTCTGTTCTCCCCCGTCTGTCTCCTGCTCCCGCCTAAGTGATGACTCCGTGGGCCAGCAACGTGAGGCCCCCCCAGGTGAGAGTGTGGGGAGGCCCCCTCCTGAAGAGGGTCACTATCTAAGTCTTCACCTTTTCATTTAAAGTTTTTTTTTTTAATGTTTATTTATTTATTTTGAGAGCTAGAGCGTGAGCAAGTGGGGAAGGGGCAGAGAGAGAGAGAGAGAGAATTCCAAACAGGCTCCACCCTGTCAGCACAGAGCCTGACATGGGGCTCGATCCCACGAACCGTGAGATCATGACCTGAGCTGAAATCAAGAGTTGGATGCTCAACTTACTGAGCCACCCAGGTATCCCTGAGTCCTCACCTTTTAAGGTGTCTCCCTCAGGAGGCAGCTGGGAGTGCCATGGCATCTGGGTTTGGGCGCCCTATGGCCGTGGACTACAAGGCCCCCAGGGTGGAAGCTGAGAGTACAGGTGCACACGGGGCTTGGGGTCCTGGGCGACTCCCCTCCAAAAGCCCCTCTGGTGGCTCCAAGGGCCTGGCGGGCCGTTCTCACTACCAGGGCGATGGATGGACAAACCCATACAAAATCTTGCTCTGTCTCCACGCTGGTCGCAGTCTCATGACGTCCCCCATTCCAATAAGCCCTCCCGGACAGCCTACCCCTTCCCCAGCTCTGGAGACGCAGGACACTAGACAGCACCAGTCTTGTGATGCAAATGCCACCTCAGCCGGGACCCTGCCCATGGCTTGAAGCCATCTGTTCCTGTCCGTCTGACTGCAGCCCCACGTCTCTTCTGTGGCCTCGCTGCCTCCAAGGCGGTTTCTCGTCCTCGCAGATGGGAGACACCTTGAGAACAGACTCAGTAATGAATCCTTTCTCCCTCTAATGCAGCTTGTTATTTAAAAGTACTAGAACACAATGATTCTTTTTTAACGAATAGATAATTAGAAGGGAAGCCAGTTCAGGCAACCTTACCGGAGGGATCTAGGATTTATTATTCTCCTCACAGGATATTAATATCAAACACTTACTGGTTCAGTGGGAGCCTGGATATGAATGATTAGGGAAGGGGAGTGAGGTAGGGGACAGAGAAGGAGAAGGAGGTAGAGGGAAAAGGGGGGGGTGTAATGGATCTGGGTGGATGCATCTGTACCCTCCAATTCAGTCTTCCCTACATAGATAGAAAAGTTGAAATTTCCTAAAACAACGGCTAGAATGTGGTTTATCCTTTGTGCTACACCATGGGGCAAACTCTTCGGATCCATTGGGGGGCAGTGGGGACAAATCCCGGTCTGCAGCGTCTATGTTGGAGCAGTGTTGGCCACTGGTGGTCACCACTTTCTTCCCAGGGAAGGTCCTGGAAGTTTAATTGGAGACCGTTGGCACACGGGATAGACTGGGATAAGTCAGCTGTTTGCTGGAAAGGGGTTCTAAGCTGGACCACGCCCCCCCAGCCCCGACTCCTACAATGAAACCGAGCAACCAGATACCCCAACCACACCCCATCCACCCCCACCTCGGGGCCTGTTTGTTCAGCCCCTACTTGGGTGAGCAAAGACCTGCGTGGACGTGGGACCAGGAGAGGCCACGGCCCGTCGGACCCCTCTGCTTCCCGATCAGCTGCCGAAGACCCATCTGTACGCCCTTCACCAAAGAGCAGACAGAGATTTAGCACAGCAGAAGTAAATAACAGAAAACTGGACTTGAAAAGGGTACATTGTGACTTTTAGCCTCCACTAGGTGCCAGAAATGACATTTCTTCTTGAACAACTAACGCAGTTCAGTGCCAACATCACACATTTGTTCAGCATCTGCGGGGTAAACGCTCTGCGGTTCGTCAAACACCCAGGCCGTTTCGCCGCCAGCCCGGAACCCTTCCAAGCCAGCTGATGGTCACACACGGGCTGGGAGCGATTACTTTCCAAATGGAAGCCTGGCACGCCGAGCGTCCTCATGTACAGGCCGGGCCAAGCGTTAGGTGTCCTGTAATAATTATTTTCTATTTCTGGCCACTGCGGAGGTGGCTGCCTGTCGTTCTCGCTCAAACATATTGAAAGCATACATCCCATCCCATTACCGCTCCCCAAATTCAACATCTTGCAGGCTGGTTTTGCATCCGTTTGAATAAGGACTATAAACTTAAGTGTTGCTTCTTCACGCGATCCAAATTGTCAGATTCATCTCGGCTATACCTATCCTGGTTTTCCGCCTGACACTTTAGATCGGTGCAAAGACGCCGGTCTGTCCAATGGATCCAGTCTAAACTCCCAACTGGCACTCGGCACCTACCGCAGTGTGGCCAGACCTGTCGACACTGCTTGCACGTGACAGTCTGGCGCCGACTCTGCCAGGCTGCTCGCCTCTCCCTGGGTACACACCCCTGTTCCTTGGGGGCCTCGCTCCTTCTCTTCTGCCCGAGGACGGTGTGCCTGTGGAGCTTGGGGGGGCTGGCAGGGAGGATGTTAATGAAGCTTGCCTCCCCTTCTGGGAAACACACTTCTCAAGGCAGGGAGCCTAGCGCCTGCATCCCGTTGTATATATAGCACAGTGCTTCGCGCGTAATAGACGCTCGCCAAATATTCACTGCCTGATTGCTGTTTGTTGCCCGAGTGACTACGCAGACGGACAGCTATCTTGGAGACAGTAAGCCTAATGAATAAATAAGCACATTGGGGTCACAATGATAAACATTTTCATTGATGCTGTCCTTAGTCACATTCGAGGAAAAGTACAAAGCTTTATCAGACAATTGTTTGCAAGAGAATTCATACCGCGTGACTTTCACGGCCATGACGGTTTTGTCCTAAAAGGCACAACCTGTAAGATTTGACATAGACCGAGATTTCTCCCTCAGAAGAAAACTACTGGGTACACTCTTATTCTGCAAAATAATTAGCCTAGCTTTTTTTTTATTAACGGTTACTTTTATATACTGAAGATATGATTGATATCCAAGATAAGATGTTTCTTTTCAATCAAGAGGACTCAAATTGTATAACCTGTTTTCTCGTTTAGTTTCTTGCTGTTTAACATGAGCTACACTTTCTACATGAAATCACACACACACACACACACACACACACACAGTTTTCCCTATCCAGTGCATTAATGTTGAACAATTTTAATGCTTTGGGTTCTATTATTAATAATTTAAGCTTTCTGTGTTTAGCTCAAATTTTGTTCCCACTTAGTGGGGGTCGGCCTTGTTGACTCAGTTTGGATATCTGAGATGCTGGTAATTGCTATCTTTTCATTATCCAATCGATGAATACTAACTGCCGTGTGCCTCGTGGCAGATAACACTGGACACTGGGATGTCCTTGTGAATTAACGAGACAAGGCCTTTGTGTGGAAGAAACAGATGATACATAGCATAAATGAGGAGACGATACAGTAGCTCAAATGATGCGAATTTCAGAAAAAGAGCCCTGGAGAGGGTGCAGGCAGTGTTGGGGAGAGTGGCTGTAAATGTAAGTCAGTTGGTCACAGAAGGCGTCCTGAGAAAGGGGTATCTGAATAAATACGGGGAGCAGGTGAGCAAGAGACACATATGGGCACTGAGAATAACAGTGCAGGCCACGGAAACAATAAACCGCGTCACCTCGACACGACGGGACTAGAGTTTTCTGGCGGACATGGTAGCTTTCTCACCTGCTCTCCGCCAGGCACAGCCATCACCCACAGGTGCCCTGTTCATTGCCCTATTGTGGCCTCACGACACAGGCTCTAAAGGTCTGGGAGCCCCAGGACCATAACTGTGCTCAGTGGCTTTGCCGGGGGTTCCTTGGATGTTGGGGGGTGGGGTGGCAAGGTTAGCTCTTCTCTCACCACTGACCATTGTTCCCTCAGAGAACACCTAGGGAAACCTTCGTCAGGGAGCATGTTGAGAGCCAGGGGCCTCATCTAGATTAGGACTCTTCCCTCTGATGGTGGCCAAAGCGAAGATTTTACTGCATCTCTTAAATGAGTTGGCTTTACTTCTCTTCAATATTTACGTCATTATAAACATTTACAATTATCCAGTCACACTCACTCTGAGATCTGAGGGGGCAAAATGCTGAACACAGCTGTAATCACCACACCTAGGCCTTGAAGACGTGTTCAAAGTTTATTCCCACTCTGTGAAAAGTAAAGTGAATCTATGATTCCATTCTAGTATCACTTGTACTAAAAAAAAAAAGAAAGAAAGAAAGAAAGAAAAAACGAAGGGCGCAGGGGTGGCTCAGTTGGTTGAGCCTCTGACTCTTGATTTCAGCTCAGGCCATGATCTCATGGTTTGTGAGTTCAAGCCCCAGGTTGGGCTCAGCGCTGACAGGGCGGAACATGTCTGGGGTTCTCTCTCTCCCTCTCTCTGTCCCTCCTCTGCTTGCACACTCTCTGTCTCTCTCTCCGTCTCTTAAAAGAAAAAAAAGTCATTCCAGGAGAGGGATCGTAGACCCCATTACTGACACTGGCCCTACCTTTGTAACCACCGCCGTTGTTAAAGGCTTTACATGATTATTGAACATGTCCTCCCCTACCCCCTCCTCTAGGGGACTCTGAGCGTTCACAGAAGCTTCAGGTCATAGGGTGGAGTGAAAAGTATCCCCAGGAGACCCTGAGAAAGAATGGGACAGTCAGACAGATTGTATCAAGATGGACGCAGGGTATTAAAGAAAAGCATGGGGGGAGGGGAAGAAAGGGAGATAAAGAAAGGAGAGAGGGAGGGAGGGAGGGAGGGAGACAGGAAGGGAGGGAGGAATAGGGAGAGACAGACAGAGACAGAGAGAGAGAGAATAACAGAAGGCTCAGAGAGCCACCATAGCTCCGGATTCTGGAGAAATACTGATGCTCTCCAACATGTCAAGGGGGTAGACACCCCAAGGCCAGCCCATTCCTGAAGGGCAGGTGCTCTGACCACAGAGTGGCCACACAGTCCCGAGCCCGTATGACTACGGGTCACTGCTGGGAAGAGGGGGATCTCTGGGGAATTCGCATGCCATAGCACGCCAACTACGTCGCTCTGATGAGCAGCAGGCTGCTTGTGTCAGTGGGCTGCCCTCACCTTCCAGCTGCTGTGACAGATGATTGGCAAAGGAGCGCTTGGGGACTTGTCCCCACTACCCGTTATGAATCCACGTAAAGCCATATTGAATTAAACATCTGTCGGCAACTAAGTCAGAGCCACCCAAACCCAGCCTCCTATGTCATCGATGTGTTTGCGGCTGGGACATAATGAAAATCTGGTGGTAAAACAAATGGAAAGATGCCTGACGCAGCGTGGCACAATTAGTCTAGGATTGTAGATTTCAAAACCCAGAGAGTATGAGCAGTGGTTTGAGCTTGCCATGCTCTCTTCCTGAACGTGCGCGTCAGTGCTCACATGTCACGTTAAAGTCAGAGTAAAATATAGTATGGCGTGTAAACAATAGGAGCACAATAGATGCACAGGCCATAAACCCAACAAAATAAACTCGGTTTAGATGCCAAAGGTGTGTTGCAAAAGGAGAGGTGGAGAGAACACTTGGAAAGAAAAAGATTGCAAACGTGATGATGGTCTTCACTCTGTGAAAGCAACATCTTCACTAGGGTATTTTCTTTTTTCCTTCAGTTTATTTATTTATTTTGAGAGAGAGCACACAAGAAGGGGAGGGGCAGAGAGAGACTGAGAGAGAGAGAGAATCCCAAGCAGGCTCCGCACTGTCAGCGCAGAGCCCGATGGAGGGCTCGAACTCACGAACTGCGAGATCATGACCTGAGCCGAGATCAAGAGTCAGACCCTTAACCGACTGAGCCACCCAAGTGTCCCTTCACTCAGGTATTTCCAGTTGCATCTATTGGTTGGCAAATCGCTGAGATCAACTATTGATTAAATATGTCAGCTGCAATAAAAACGTTTGAATAATAAGGCACTAGATGATCTGGAGTCGTTTTCACGGAGAACAGAGGGGGAGGCTGGAAAGTACATTTTGCTGGGGGACCCAGGAGCTTTGAGATGGCGGTATGGGGCAGACAAGAGAGACGAAGGAGAGCAGACAGGTGAGCCCAGCACCTGGGGCTTTCTCCCTCCAGAAGCATGTGCTGGTTCTGGATAGCTGAGAGACTGAGAAACTGAACGGAGCTTTGGCATTGCCCTTGTGGGGCTAGGGGGACGAAGATGGGAGTTGGGGTCTGCTGTGGGGCCGGGGGGATGGCACTCAGGCATCCTTGGTGCGCCCAGTTGGAGGTGTGGATCCCGCCCAGACAGACTGCATGGACCCCCCACCCTCGTCTCCATGGAGACGAACCTCCAGACTTAACCACTGCCTCCAGCAATGGTATCGGGATAAGATCAGCTTGGGTGTGCTCCCCTCGACGGGTGCGATGCTTTCTTTCACAGCATTCACCTCAAGTAGCTCGAAAAGTAATGCATGTTAAATCCAAATAAACGGAAGGAAAAAAAAATAACTAAGGGAAGAAGAAATTAATGACATTTGAAACCAACGTACATACAACTTAAATGACATGGACACATTTCCAGAAACATACAACTTACCAAATCAAAAAATAAGAAATATTGAACCTTAATATCCCATAAAATCAAAAAGATTGAATTTAAAATCTTCATTTGAAAACACCGCAGTCTCTAATGTTTTACCTGTGGTGCCATCAATCATTGAAAGATGATGGAAATACCAGCACCGGTTTTATCTAAACACTTCCAAATCTGTTTCCAGAGCTAGAGAAACCAGCCCCACCCCTCTGGACTCCAGGGGCATTTTACAGGTGACGGGGTACAGCAGAGGCTGAACGAGGAGGGTGGAGATCTCCCCATGTCATAAAGCTTTGTGGGTGTCCTGTCGGCTGCTGGAGGTGAAATCCACATCAGATCCCAGGTAAAGAACTTACTGACTCCAAGGGGAAAACTGCAGGCACACTCACAGAATGCCATGCTTTTGAGATGCCTGTGGTCCTGGCCCACGGGTGTCCTTGAACATCACACCACATCCCTTGGCCATCCTTCCTCAACCTTCGTGGACGGCCATGAAGAGATTTCAGTCAGTAAATGGTTGAAATATATCACTGACATTCCTTGTTGTTCAAGGTCAGCACTGTATGAGTGAATACTGGGTGCTTGAGTTCAGCCTCGTGTAACAGGAACGGGTCCCCTGAGGACCCGGGCATGTGCCCCGTTCAGCGCATAATGGATGGGACGAATGCAAGGGCCCTTAATAATTAGGCGAGCTATGCTTTAATGCATTTACTTGTCTAAAGAGGGGGGGTCAGTTGGGCAACTTCGAAGGCACTACAACAGGACTGCCAACAGGCTATGACATTCCCGCTCCTGCACACAGGGTTGCACAGCTGGAGATCAGACCAGGTGATGGGCAGAGGGACAGATGAGACAAGCCCTCCCAGGTGGGGCAGTCAGTGACGTGTGCGAGCCAGCGAGGCAAAAATGCGGAAAACAGAAGCTCCGCGCAGGGCGATGCACAGCAGTGACCTCCCAGCCCGGTGTCTTCCGGGGGCCAGGACAGCCCACAGAAGTGCCAGCGAAGAGGGAGCAGGGAGGCCACCTTGGCTGGCGTGCCGCCCTCTGACGGGGAGGGGGAGCCTCTGGCCGCAGACAGCGCGGCTGTCCCTTCGTGGCTCTCCCCGCCTGCTGCCATTAAATGGTGTCACCTCCTCTGTTCCGTTTGCAGGTGCTGTGAGCCTGCTCTCTGATGAGGCTTCCGATTCGCTTTCCTACGTGGGTCTACTCACAAGGAGAAAATGTGCCAGCTCTGCCAACGGGAATATTTCGTTCGGAATAACAATGAGATCGTCCACATTGTAGAATTAGCCAACTGGTCTTCTCGTTTTCTCCGTCAGTCTCAAGGGCTTGGTTTACAGGGGCGTGATCCTGATGCGATGAACCTTCTCAGTGACCACAGGGTCATGTTCCTGGGTCTGGCGTGCCGAGGTCAGACCCTAACCGGACACACCTTCACCAGGGTCACCCACGCTGGGGTGTGGGACACGACTCTGCACCGTCTCTCTGCCTTTGGCCGTGTTCTGGCTTCTCTGATTTGAGGGGCCAGCAAGAGTGAGTGTTACCAGCCGCGGGAGACCCTTCTGGGAGACACTAAACGGCAGGATGAAGGACAGCCCAGAGACATGTGTCATGCCAGGCATATTATTGATAAAACAAAAACCAAGCCATAAGGACTTCTTTATACCAGGAGAAAAAAGAATTCTGAAAGGTTTCCATGAAGCAAGAGATAATACATGCATTGTCATCAGAATTATTAATTAGGCTATACACTGCATCATGAATAATATCTTTACTTGGTGCCTCATACGCTGTTTTCTATCCGTGAAAGAAACGTATTTAAGAAATCTCCCCAAGTTCGTTGACTGAAGACCCCACCGCCCTCCTGATTTTTCCTACAGGAAAATCGAGCCCTTCAGCTGTGAATTTTCTGACCAGGGATGTTCAGCATTTCGGCTAAGGTGGGCAGAGAAGTTACACTGAACACCCACTGAATTCCTGACCAAATGTGATTGTTACTTTGCAGACATCAGAGGACTCCCTCCAAGTTAATTCAGTCCATACACATGCAAGGTAATCACCAAGGTTAAATGCTAACACATTGAACACATCCGGGCCGCTTTGACCTTTCTTTTATCCCAACCAAATAATGTCTCTCTGATTTTATCAGCTCAACATGTCAGTTGCTAGAGGCTTAATAGCCCTGTCCCTGGAGAGGGAAAAAAGGCACAACCACTCAAGAGTCCCAGTTGTCTGCGGAAAGAACAGGACACGGGGCCGAGCTGGTGTTTAGCTCTGACCTTTTTTAAAGCGGCAGAGAATGAAACCTCGCAAAACAGCTCTGCGCAAAAGTCGTCGGGGAAGGCGGTTGGGGCTACAGGACTCGCCAGGCTCTGCCCTCTCAGGGTGGCCCTACCTCTTCTCAAGATTTTTCCTCAACAGCCACCAAGCCCGTGACTGCAACCAGTCATTCATTCCGTGGTCTGTGCTGAAGTCTTTGCTGGATACCAGATTTGCAGGTGTGAACAGGCTCCCTTGTCCTTGTGAGAGCTGGGGGGGACGGTGGACTGGTTGGCTTAAAGAAGGCTCCTTGATGGGGGGGGGGGGGGGGGGGGGGGGGGGGGGGACGGCGGGCTGGGGAGTGAAGTGGGTGGAGAAACCGGCCAGGTGAGGCTGCCGAGGGTGGTTCAGGCTGTGACCTGGAATGGAAACGACACGAAGTGTCAGAGGTGCTCAGAGAGTGCAAGGGGTCAGGGGGACAGGACCTAGATGGGGTGGGGGAGGGGCGACTGGGAGGGGGGACGGGGGGAGGGCAAGAGAGGAAGCTGGTTCTCAGCAGATTTCAAACCACAAAAGTTCTTTAAACTCTGTCCTTTAAACTGTGGGGAAACACTGAGAGTTTCGTTTTTGTCTTTCAAAGAGGGAGTGACAAGATCTAATGTGTATTTTGGAAAGGCCTTTGTAGGACCGGAGGAGAGACGTCTGGGGACAGACGAGAGCCAAAGTGGCCGGTCTACAGTGGTGAGGATGGAGAAAAGAGTGTTGGCAGAAATATTAGGGGTTGGGGGGGGACAGCTGCTGGGTGTGGGTTCCCGGCGTAAGCGCCGGAAGAGAGGTGATACTCCTCACAGAGCTCAGGGCCACGGAGGGGGCCATCGGGAAGGCGTCAGGACACGTGCACCGGGGACTCTGGGGCCCATGAGTGTGAAGCTGAGCAGGCAGCCCCAGTCACAGAACTGGAGGAGCCCATCCGCCCACAGACGGGTGGGTGGGAAAGGCCGATGCAGAGCTCTGGGGTTCGGGAACCGTGACCAGGTGTGCCCCTGAGGAGGACTGCATTGAGAAGCGGGCACCACTCAACAAAGGGGGCTCATGGGATGAGGCAGGGTAGGGCGGGGGGTCAAGGGAGCAGCTCTCTAAACAAATTCCTGAAACAGGACCAGAGAGTGTTTAGTAGATCCAGCCATAAAGAAGGCATTGATGACCCAGGTAAGAAGGGATCCCCGGGCTAGACTGGGATCTAGCAAATGGCAGATTCCTGGTGAGGAGGGAGCCCGGCGGTCAAGGATGATGGCCATGGGGGGCATAGCACTACAGGCTGGGGAAGACCCAGGCACCATGAATGCAGAGGGAAGGTTCCAGGAGCAAGGGAAGCACTGACCACTTGAGCAGGTGCGCTGATTAACGGAGAAAGCCTTGGAGGAACGGGTGGGCCATGGAAGCTTGGGTCACCCAAGCAGGAAGGATGGACAGGATGGTCACGGGAGCGGAAATGGACCTTCACTCCCTACGACACTCTCATGGAGTACATTTTCTGTTTTTAAAAACAGATACCTAGTAATAACGTGAAGTATGTGCCCAGATTCACAGGTAAGTTTATAGCACGTAGCAGATGTGACAAAGGGTCAGCAGCGATTAAGTTTCATCAACCTTGTTTTTACAATCCTAGGTTGTGTTTCTGCTGTCCCCTAAAGAAGCGAAGGGTCTGCACCAAGCTGACTTGGCCCATTTGGTCTCTGTCCCTCCCCACCGTCCCCCGCATTTAACTACCCAGCTTAGCCATGAACTCAGGGACGGAGGCACATAGCTCGAAGAAGTCACAGCAACAGGGGACGTGAAGAAGCAGAAATATGTACCTGGACCAAGCGTCAACAGCAGGAATCAGCTACTACTCCTGTCCCACCACCTGATCAAATCTTTCACCTTCTATCTGATTCACATCTACTCTCGATGCCACCATCTTGAACGCTTGGTAACAGCCTCCAATTCCCTTACGCTATTTCTCAAATTAGTCTTCTTCTTCCATGTTCACAGCCACCGCCCTGATGTGGGACCCTATGGCTTGACACACGGACCGTTTGAGGGACCACCAGACTGGGCTCCTCCTTACAACCTTTCCCTCTCCTGGTTTCTGTACATCTCTGCAACGTGAATGTGGCCGGATCTCCTGTACGATTGAGTTGTGATATTTACACCACCGATGTTGCTGGTGAGTTTCTGATACGGCCAGGCGACATATCCCCACTAGGTTTTAACATCCTAGAGGGCTGGACGAGGGCTTCTGGTCATTTCTCCAATAGTTGAATGTGTCGATAAGTCATAGAATGCGTGAAATTACTTAGATTCCTTAAGGCATCAGTACCTTGCTGAGTATGAATCAGGGGACGAACAGGTGTCCAACACGGTGCTCACGGAGGACCGGCTGATGCGCTGGCGGCTAGGAAGGGCTGCGGACAGAGGACTCGATGTCTGGCAGAGGGGACCAGCTCAGAGGCAAATTTAACCACCCTCCAACCTTTTCCAAGAGCCTGAAAACCCAAACCGCCTACAGACAGAGAAAGGACCGTGCAGGGCTGTTTTTGCCTGGTGTCCCAGGGTGGTGTCAGCATTTCTAGCTCCCAGCTTCTGGACACAAGGTAGGAGTGCAAGTTCATGCTCCCGTGAGCACAGATGGTCACAGGCTGGGGCACGGGGACTGTGAGAAGTCACGTGTGACACTTGTAGCCGATGTCATCGGCCCTAATCTCTCCCGTCTGCTGCAAGTGGGGGCTGCGTCCACCCAGGTGCCTGAGGGACCACAGTGGGCAGAACCCTCAGGGCAGGAGGTCTGAGCAAAACAGCGAGCTTTGTAGTAAACAAAGCCCCGTGGCTTGGGGTTGTTTCCATAAAGTAAGGTAACTCTAGTGACCACCACAGTTGCTGACTTTGTTTTTAGTTCCTTTTAGATGGGTTAACGGCCCCGTGTGAATCTTCCATATACTGTGCTTTTTTTTCTTTCCTCCCCCCACAAGGGAAGGACAAGGTTAAGCTGCTTTCTTAGTAAAATCATGTGCAGATTATTCATTAGCTGAGTCAATGGGCTGTTGATCCTTTGGGCTTTAGTTTTATACGTTGCACAGTACTGAGCTCTTACAACACTTGAACCATTATAATTCATTTAAAATGGGCAACGAAAGGATATTCCATGCGTAGAAAGTGAGGAATATGATTGTTGTTATTTTCATAGAATATGAGCTAAGTAACCTAGGCACCCATGTGCCATCAGTGTAAACGGGACCACATCACTTGGTGTTAGTAAATATCTGGAGATTATTCCACTTTGTAACTGTTACGCGCAGGGACACAGTAAAGAAAGCCTTCCTGTCCACATGAGGCCGCTCCTGGTAGAACATGTCTTCCGGAGAGAAGGTCTTACCCACCCTGCAGTCCCAATGGATAGCACGGCAAATAGCACAGAGCAGGGGAAAAAAAAAATCTTAAATAATCAGCGTTTCCAAACTTATATTATTGCCCTACTTATCTTAAAATATACAACAGCGTGCGTTAAGCACCCAAATAGATAAATCTGTATCAATATCTTTTGAATGAACAGACAGACCAAGGTAGAGAGGAAGACAGGTCTGTCAGTCTAAATGTACATCTCCTTGGGGCCCCTGGGTGGCTCAGTCGGTTAAGCATCCATCTCTTGGTTTCAGCTCCGGTCATGATTTTGCAGGTCATGAGATCGAGCCCCGTGTCGGGTTCTGCGCTGACAGCATGGGGACTGCTTGGGCTTCTGTCTGTCTCCCTCTCTCTCTGTCCCTCCCCTGCAGGCACTCGTTTTCTCTCTCTCCCTCAAAACAAATGAATAAACATTAAGAAAAATAAAGTACCTCTCCTCAAAGGAAATGGTGGAAAGCTTTGCTGGATGCCACATTTGCCCAATGGCCATCATGGCAGCTGGTGATGCAGATGGGTTAAATTCTTCTGCTAAAAATTGTGGCATGCAAATTATATTCACATAGGGCATATATGTATTTTTTAATCAGAAAGAATAATACAAACTGCCTGGCATTCAATGTTTGAAGTAGGACAGGAGTCTACACATGTATCAGTTTCTCAAGTCAAAAATTTAAAAGTCAAGAAAGTAGAAGGCCAGTGCTGTGTACAAGGAATTTCTCGCATAGTTTGAATAACTGGGTTGTAGAGAGTAATCTCGAGAGAAGCTTCAACCATTTATTTCTTCGTGCCATCAGCCGTGGCTCCGACGTGTATCGTCACCTGTTTGTTATGAGTTCCGTTCTGTTGTCTCCACAAGGTGTGGCCATGGAATTTACACCTTGCCGGAGGAAAACTCTTTCGGCTCCATATGTAGGAGCATCCAACCAACGATTTGGAGAATTTTGTGTCTCATCCACCTGGAAGCTGGAGGTAAGCTGTTTCAAGGTTGGTAGTTCTGGCACGTTCATGTCATCAAGGAGCAGGTAAGTTCCATCCCTCTGTTAGCCTCAGTGTATTGACTTTTTTTCCCCTCAGTTTATTTTTATTTATTTTGAGAGAGCTAGAGAGCAAGCAGGGGAGGGACAGAGAGAGAGGGAGACAGAATCCCAAGCAGGCTCTGCGCTGCCAGCCCAGAGCCCGAGACGAGGCTTGAACTCACAAACTGTGAGACCGTAATGTGAGCTGAAATCAAGAGTTGGACGCTGAGGGGCATCCCGGTGGCCCAGTCGGTTAGGCGTCTAACTTCAGCTCAGGTCATGATTTCACGGTTCATGGGTTCAAGCCCCTCGTCGGACTCTGCGCTGACAGCTCGGAGCCTGAAGCCTGCTTCCGATTCTGTGTCTCCCTCTCTCTCTGCCCCAACCCTGCTCATGCTCTCTCTCTCTCTCTTCCCAAAATAAACAAACATTAAGAAAAAAAAAAAAAGAGTCAGACGCTTAACCAGCTGAGCCACCCAGGCGCCCCTCAGCTTATGGACTTTTACCCAGACTATTGAAACTTTAGTAGGACTGCAAAAGAAAACCATGGTTCCAAACACCGTGTCCTCCTCAAAGGGGGAAGGAGAATTTCTTCTCAAGCCTACTGTTTATCAGGGAATTAGAGTTTTCCAGAAAGCCAACAGCGGTCTTAGCCATAAATTTCAAAGTGAAAGAAAAGACAAGCATTGTGCTAATTGTTCATCAATACTCAGCCAACGTTCCTGCCATGTATATGCACACACACACCCCTTTCGTGTACTCAAGGGGCTGGACGTCTAAAAGCTGCATTTCCGAAACTTCCTTCCGGCTGGAGTCCTGGATGGTGAGCTGTCGGTGAGATCCTCTTGCAAGAAATGTCCAACTTAGAACTGAGGTAGGAGCCACCTGCCTGACATTGTGGCTGCCAGGGGACCGGCAGAAGTGGATAAATTCAGTGGCTGGAATCACATTCCAGGGTGTCGATGGCAGCAAGGGGAGATGAGGGCTGGGCAGTGCCAGGAATGACAGAGGCAGTGGCGGCCCCCTGCCCCCCTCCTGGTTCCCCCTGTGGGGTTGAAACCATCCATGGTCCCTCCCGCCCCCCACTACTCCGGCTCTTCTGATGACGCTAGAGCCTCTAGTTCCCGTGTTCAGTGACACTCGGCTTGCTGTGCCTCACTCGGACAGTGCCTTAGAGCGTTTTCACGTTCTACCCCCACTTTTATATGGAGTGCGAGCGGGGGAGGGGCAGAGGGAGAGGGAGGCACAGAATCCGAAGCAGGCTCCAGGCTCCAAGATGTCAGCAGAAAGCCCGACGCGGGACTCGAACCCACGAACCAGGAGATCATGACCTGAGCTGAAGTCGGACGCTTAATCCACTGAGCCACCCAGGTGCCCCCAAAAAGTAACCTTTTAAAAACCTACTCTGAAAGTTTTCATTTTATAAAATTCAGCTTCGGTTGACAATTAGTTCTTTCCTCCTATAAGACATATTTCTGGAGGTGTCACGAATGCATTCAGGGGTGCTTTGGTGTCTCAGTCGGTTGAGCCTCCGAGTTTGGCTCAGGTCATTGATTTCAAGGTTCGTCAGTTCGAGCCCCACATCGGGCTCTCTGCTACCAGTGTGGAGCCTGCTTTGGATCCTCTGTCCCCCTCTCTCTGCCCCTCCCCCACGTGCTCTCTCTCTCTCTCTCTCAAAAATAAATAAACATTTTTTTAAAAGAATGCATTCAAATACCTTTCTTATGGTGTTCTACTATTTGGGGGAGATGATACATGAATTCTGACTTGTTACTTTTATTTACTTGGCAAGGCAATGGAGTCCAGTCTCCTTCCAGATTTGACCTTGGAAAAGTGCACGGAGAATCTCAGCCCCCTTCTTGGAGGATGATGTTGTAGGCAGGACCCCATGGCTGGGCCTTGACCTGTTTGCCAGCAGGTCTCACCCTTGACCCTTCCCTGCCCTGTCTGTAGCACAGGGACATTTGCTCCCTGGACTGCCCATCCCCCACCCTGTGTCACCTGATTCTTACCACCTTGGACCAGGGCTGGCCTGGAGGGAGATTGACAGTGGAGGAAGGGAGAAGGCTACCTACTTCCGCCTCCACTCCGTCCACGAGGGGTGCCATCTCCGTAATCTCATATTGTTCTCTCTAGCTCAGGCTCTTGCCAGAAAATTCCACCAGGGTTTTCTTTTCTGCGTCATGACCTCAGCCCCGGGCCCTGGGAGCACCACCCACTCCCAACATCCAGCCTGGCAAAGTTGCGTATTGATTCCTCCTCCTTACCTCGAGTTCCCGTGTAGCTTCTGAGCTCTCGCACTGCTGTGTAAACAATTCCCTAGATTATCTTCCCTGTGTTTCCAGTTGTAGAGCGGTTTCTCTTTCTGCGGTCCAGCCCTCTTGACGCCTGCCTCTTCTCCCCAGACACAGGCAGATGGAACTGGAAGTGCTTGGGAGTTGATGCTTCTTGGGGAGGAGGCAGGGTCAATAAAATAGAGACGCCTCAAATAGATCGCACAGACAAGGAGAGCTGGTTAATAAATAGCTCGACCTGAAGTTTAGAGCCAAAAAAGGTTGTTCACGTGGCCAGGGGAGACCAGAGCAAGCGACATCAGTCGAAACAGGCAAATGAGCGATTGTTGGCGCACTGCGAGGTGGTGGGATGCTGGTCCGTGACGGCTGCATAGAGGTAGCAGCCCGGCCTGTGGCAATGAGGCACGCACTTGTGCCCACCGTGGGCAGAATTTTCAAACATCCTCTAAGTGAGCAAAGTGGACATTGGGTCGGATGGCACCACGTTACCGTTCTCAGAAAACAACTTGGCCCTCTGTCTTTCACCGTACTTGAACTATCACCCTTGAGGCACTGTGAGACTTCGGAGTATACCCCCAGAAATCAGAGCGCCATAAAGCCATCTCTGTTATTACCCCGACGAGAGTTAGAAAGCCATTTTGTAAAACAAAGGAATACACGAAGAGTGAGTTTTTCTAGAAGAGAGGCGAGGAATCACGTGGAGCAGGTTATGTAGCTAATGGGGCGTGGTCTCAACAGGCGGTATCCGAGTGAACTTAGAAAAACAGTCGCAAACACGCCTTTTTCATGATGATGTCCATGGCCTGTGGCCCATGCAGGAGACTGCTATACGAACCCCACACTGGATCTAGAGGGGATAAGAAAAGAGCTTAGTGGAAAGTTTGTCTTGGGCTCACTTCGGTAACGCATGTACAAAAATTGGAACTATTTGTTTTCTTTTCCCTTTTTTTTTTTTGCATAGATCTTCTACAGCTGCTAGGTTTGACATTTCTCTTTTCAGATAGAAGAACTATTGTCAAATTGTCAATAACTAACATTCAATTCTCCAGAAGACCTAGAAATTGAGGGTTGATGGGGAGGGGGCGGGGAAGAGGGGAAAATGGGGGATGGGCATCAAGGCGGGCACTTGTTGGGATGAGCACTGGGTGTCGTATGGAAGCAATGAATCAGGGGCATCTACCCCTGAAACCAAGAACACGCTGTATACACTGTATGTTAGCTAACTGGACAATAAATTATAATTAAAAAAAAAAGAAATGGAAATTTTGGTGTGACCAATGTGACAGTTAAGCTGGCAGGCCACACAAACCCTTGGGTGAGTTTCTCTGTATCCTTTTTCTTGAAAACACTATCCTAAATCGATAGTGATTGGGAATACATGGGTGTATATATGTATTATGTGTATTTATATGCATTTGTATACACATATACATACGTTATGTTTTGTATTATATTATACACATATATTATCTTTTCACTCTTTCAAAGTACTCTTGAGTGACCTGAATAGGATGGAGAGGCCGTGTGGAATTTAATCAGGTTTCCTGAGCCCCCTTCCTCCGACTGAAAATACAGCCAATCAAATCCAATTGTTGGTGTCGCCATGAGTTTTGAGACTTTCCCTAGATGTTAGTTACTCTTCCCTTTCTTAATAGAGAGAGCATCTGAGACACACAATCATTCTCCTGCCTTATTTGCTTATAGTCTTTATTTCCAACCTCTGTAAAACCAAAAGGAAGCCGGATTTCTCTGTAAACTTTTACCATCGGCGTGCTGAGGAACCAGACTCGTACACTTCATCATTATCCGGAACAGTTGCAAATCTTAAATGAACACGTCAATTATTCATGAGTCTAAGGTCCTGAATGCCAACTATAAATTATTAATCAGCAGATGTAAATATTTAAAAACCCTGGTGAGAAACACATTCTGTGAAAGCATTTCTGCAACAGAGTGGATAAACACCAATTTTTAAAGCAAAGGGTGGTCACATAACAGCATTTATTCAAAACTCTGCACAATGGGGTTAAGCGCGTGATTCCAAAGCTCCTTGCATTCTGCCCTTACCGTGGTGTCTTCGGTGCCACGGCCAGTGCGCTGAACCTTTGCGGGAACCGAATCTATATCCGGTTGTTTGGATCTTGGATGGTCTGCGCCATTTCTTTTAATTTTTGTCTTGAATACAATTTTTACCTTGGGTTAAAATAACTGTGTTTTGGTTGACTTAGAGAGGTGCTTTCATTCTGTCCAACCTTTTCCCTGTTGAAGTGAAAATGTCTTTTTGTCTGTCTGTCCTTTTGCTGTTCCTTTTCCTCAGACCAACTTTGCTCCCCTCTCTCTGCCCTTCAATCCTACCGCGTCTTTAATTTTCAGCTCCTTGGCTCTGCCTTCTGTGAATATTTCTCTGTACTTCTCAGTGGGAATTAGCAGTTCCTTCCAATTATTTTCGTCCCCTTTGGCCTCCATGCCCCTGGTAGCACCCTGCGTGTGGGAGGAGCTTGGGTGGATGAAGGAACACGTTAATTTGCAGTTGATTGCGTTGGATTCAAGACGAGGTTTTGTCCTTCTTCTTTCAAGGAAGCAGCATATCCTAACGACTAAGAGCCCTGACGTCGAAGCCAGAATAGATGTGGGTGACTCTAGACTGTCCTCGTAAGGCCGTTGTGAGTTTTAAATGAAATAATAAGAGAGAAACACAGCACAGGGCTTGGGCCCCAGGAGGTACATGGGAAGTTGTAGTGATTGCTGTTCATGCATGTTTATTATAACTTCTGTGAAAGCACGTTTGTGGTGACAACAGGAATAATAGATATCCGTTGAGTCGCTTAGATCTCAGTCATTCTGGAGATCTCAGTTCTGCTGAGTTCCTCACCCCACTACGGTTTCCCCACACAACACTGGCCTCCAGTTCAAGCCTAACTGATGTAGAACAGAAGTAGAACAGAATCCCAACCGAATTCCTCCAGTTGTAATCCCAACACGCCCCCGGCCAGCTCTGGAATTTCCGTGACAATGTTCTCATGGTTTCTCTCAATGACGAAAGATGTTTCTCAGTCTTACATGAGAAAAAAAACAAAAAAACAAACTCTGCACTTCAAGAAACCCCCCCGTTTCATGGAAAACAAAAAGGTCGAGTACAAATTAACTTTAAAAATATCGGTGGTTAAGCGGACAGTGTAGCCCAGCGGTTGGGAGGCCGACACTGGGTCTGAATCCAAAGCCACCGCTCACCAGTTGGGTGACCCAGAGGGTCCCTGGTGCCTCGACATCCTCACTGTGAACAATGGAAGCTAGTGTTTCTGATGGGTCAAACTCCCAGTTTCAAAGGGTAAGATTGGGCTTGAGTGGAATGCCCCAAGTTTGCAGCCTGCAAGCCAATGCCGTGGTAGTGGCGTCCCCAGGGTCCCTCATCCTCCAGCTGAAGTAAATCTCGGGTTCCAGCTTATATTACATTTGGTCGAGTTGAGAATAAAACAACATCGTCTAATATTTAATTTAGAACTCAAAGTTTTCCACAACATTTCAAGTAAAATTGAAGATCCCCAAAGCCACCTACCCCTGGTCCATTTCCCAGTGGAGCTGACTTAATCGAAGCCCCACCAGCTCAAATTTGACTTTCACCCAAGGGCTGTACAAGACGGAACCCTATGGAGTAACCTTTGAATTTTACATCCAACTGTTAACTCGGAGGTCCTTTGCACTGACTGCTGAGGGCTCTACGGAGTACTCCCTAATGAATTTCCCTCGGAGGGTGAGGTCAAGAAACTTTAAAATTTGTGGATAAACTGATATACTTCCTAAAACTAGTTGATGCACACTCTGGGAGAGCTGGAGATACGTTTTCTGTTCTGTTCGCTGTAGCTCAATGTTCCCGGTTTCCCCCGAACTTACTTATTTCTCGACTTTGGTGTTATTTCCAACATGGTTGGACGTACACTACCTTCATTTTGTATTGATTACTTAACTCTTAATCTAATTCCCAAAGCAAGTGCCGTTAGGTCATTTTTTTAATATTTAATCTTTTCAAGCAGTCCAAGTATGTTGGACAATACACCTTATTGTAAGCCTGTTCCAGACTCTCTAGTACAGACAGGGTATAATTATGGAGAATAACACAGAGGGAATATTGAGGGCCACATGGCATGGAAAGCCAGAGCAATGTGCTGGCTCTGGATGCTAACGAGAGGAAAGGACCAGAATTATAATAAATGTCCCTGCTCTTGCTTAATATAGAGATTCTTGATTTAAGGATATTGATTCTGGGCTACCACCTGAGACTAAATAGCAAATGACATCTGATATATTAAGCTCCTGCCTCTCGACATGGCTAAGTAGCAGGTGCAGCTTTGAATCGATAGCTTATGTTCACACTGGAAACTGTTATAGCACTCGGCTGGCTGGGATGTCCTACGTGACAAGAAATAAACTTCTGTAATTCTGTCCCTTGTCCTC
Source organism: Panthera uncia (assembly GCF_023721935.1). Lineage (NCBI taxonomy): Eukaryota > Metazoa > Chordata > Mammalia > Carnivora > Felidae > Panthera > Panthera uncia. The sequence goes on from NW_026057577.1 coordinate 148,243,273, forward strand.
ACCTTTGCTGCCATTGATGACCTTGGTCCCCAGAAATATGCCATAATTTACAGCCTGGTTAATACATAGATTAAAAAAAAACAATAAAGCACATTGTCACAGTTTTTTTTTTTTGGGGGGGGGGGATGGGGGTAGGGCATGATTTCTACAAAGAGAAATCAAGTTAATAATATTTTTTCACAGGAAGAGAAATATCATGAAATAATTGTCAAAGATTTGGCTGAAAGGGCAGATGGTAAGAACATATTTTTCTTAAGTGTGATATTAACCTGGAAAATGACCAATTCTGGAAAACAGAAGAGCGAGACCTGACTCCCTTCTGCCAGGCCAGGCTGCTGGAAGGTGAGGGAGGCGCCCTATGCACAGACAGTGGCCCCTGGGCTTCCAAAAAGAAAAACCACAGAAATATCTAGTTCAGCTCCCTCGGGCATGGATGCTTCACTCCTGGCCATTTGCAAGGCTGGCAAAATCAAAACGAATATTAATATTTATAAAGAAATGTTTTTAGTCAAGAAAGTAGGCTGTGAGGAAGATTTAGGGCATTTAAAAAACTACATTTGAGAGGCCACTTTGAATATAGATATTTATTCGCTCCATGGAAGGAGGAGACCTGACCTGTTCCAGCGATGAGTGCAGCAGGAGATGTTCTGGAACCTAGAGCAACCTATATGCAGGGGTCGTCCTTGGACGTGTTGACTAGTAATTGCAACAAAGCACAGTATATATTGCCAGCTGTGGAGGGTGGGGAACTCACAGATGGCAGAAGAACCTCAGGACAAACTGTCCCTTTCCAGAATTTCTCCATGACGAATTCACAAGATGGCGGCTGGGGGATGATAAAAGGAACAAGACAATCCCTTTCTCTTTTTTCCTCTTTTTCACATAGCCTTTTCTGTCAATGCTGAAGTTCTTTTCAGTAAAAACGAGCCAACGACAACATCATCTGCAAAAGCATTGGCCGTCCTCCCCATTGTGGCCTGCTCCTTGCTCCCATGCATCTCTGCCAACAGGGACTCTGCTGCTAGTTGCTGGGGCCAAAAGTATTGGACCATCTCCTCTCTTTCTCTCGCCCTCTTTTTGAGGCCATTGGCAAGAAGAACATCTCTGTGTTCAAAGCACGTCTAGCTTCCGGCCAGTGGTCACCTCCGGTTGCCTCTGTCTGCGTCTCCATCATCCCTTAATGGGACACTCATGTGGCCCTGCCTGCTTTTTGACCTCTGCACCTGCATGACCACGGGCTCTAAACAGCCAGAGCTGTGCCCTCAAAATGGGGGTCAGATTCCATCACTCTTGGAGACACCCTGTCAACACTCTTGATCTCACGTAGGGGAAAACTGGTGTCTTAGGTTGGCCAAGAAGTTCTCCATCGAGAAGGTGACCCGGCCCCTGCTGCTGGTTCCTCTATATTTTCACCACCTCCTTCAGGTAGAGGCGTCCTCGTCTTCTCTGGCAGGCAGGCTTGCTATCTCAGGGCCCTTGCACCTGCTGTCCTTTACAGCTGGTGTGCGCCCCTCCCCACGTAGCTGTCTGTTGACGTGTGGCTGCCCCTGGGGAGGCCCTCCCTGGCCGTCCGAATGGAAGAGCAGCTCTCCCCAGCAACTGTTCTCTTCTCACTATTTTGTTCCTTGGCAGCTCCCGGCAGAGGACACATCTGCCGGCCGCCATTTGTTGTTGTTGAACGATCTCTCCCATGTAGACGGGAGTGCCCGGCACATGTAGGGAATTAAGCACTATGGATTCCGGGAACAAATAGAAGCAGATACTTTTCATAATGACCTCCAGGCCATTTAGAGAAATGATCCATCAAGAACCTTGCAATGTGGCAACACAAAGTTATTACGTGTGTATATGTGTGTAGATATATATCTATATCTATATCTATCTACCTATCTATCTATATTCCTATATTTGCATATATTTAGATATAACTTTATGGTGCTAAATATCTGAAAAAAAGGATCATTTCCTGCTCTATATGTACATTTGACTCAAAACATATTATAAGCAATCCTTCAAGCATGTGTTGTCATTCTTCTTTAACAGACCTTAAAATATTTCTCCGTATCATCTACCTTTATTTCTTCTTGGGTCTCTTATTGGCTTTTGATGAACCTATTTGATTATGTGTGTTCAACGTATCAAATGTGTACAAACAATACCAAAGATACAGAATATTATCTTTGTACTTGCCCCTTCATATTTTGCCAAATTCTATGCTCTGCCTTCTGAATGTCTTGCTATAAATTCAGAGAAACACAATGAAAACAACTCCTTCTCCTCCTTTGTGGTCTTTCCTATGAGAAGTCTCTTTAACATCCAGATTCTACTCATCCTACCACATCCACAAGCACATGGGTGAATGTGACAGGTGAGATCCCCACCTTAGGATCTAGAGGAAGAAGGTAGGCTTAGAACAAAGTGTGATAAGTGATAAGAAGGAAACGAGAACCTGAGCTAAGGAAGGAACATACCTTGGAGAGAAAGGGCCTGGGAGACTTTCTTGAGAGTGTTACATTGAAGCTGGGACTTGGGGCAGAGCAAGGGAAGGCCAGCTCAGAGGATGAAAGAGGGGTGGGGGCCCCTAAGGGAGAGGCAACCATATGCCTTGAGTCAAGACTGCACTCAGGAAGAACTTGGAACTGAGAAGAGACTCGGGATGTGAGACAGCTGAATGAGGAAGAAAATGGAATGAAATGGAAAAGGTAGGTTGGTGGCAATTCATCCAAATTCCTACAAAGATAAAATAAAATTCTATTTCATTCTAAGCACATTCCAAAGCCTTGGAAAAGTTTCAAGCAGGCAAGTGAAATGAGCGGGTTCATATTTCAAGAAGGTTGTCTGATATATGGCGAGTACATTGAAGGGAGCAAGAGGAAGTAGGTCCATTGTGAGAGCTTCTTTCAATCAGCCCAGGAAAAGTGGGGGTACGGGATTCGGGGAGGTGGAAGGATATAAAATTGAACCGGAGAGGAAAGCCTGATGGCGTCATCAGCCACAGGATGTGGAGAATGGAGGGGAAAGGAGACAATCAGAAGAAAGTGGTGATGGAGCGGTCACGTGATTTCCAGACACGTGAAAGTCTGGAGAGGAGGTGTGTGCGGGAGAAACAGAGAGTTCAGTATTTGACCGATTAATGAGATGCCCATGTGAAGTTCAAACGGAGATGTCAAGAAGGTCCTGGAAGATCAGAGGAAAAATCTAGGATAGAGAATTTAAATCAAGTCACTGCCCTGGAGATAGTAGTTAAACCCACAGCCATAGCAATCCAATGCAAGGGAAGTATGTGCACAGGACAGATACTAGAAGAACCCCACGGGGGCAAAGCGGGGCCCAGGGAGCCTAGAAGGGGGTGGCCACTGGGGCGGGAGGAACCCCCAGCTGCATCCTTACTGAGGTCAGGAGAGAGAGCATTTCTACAACAGTGGGGTCGTCAAACATCGCAAATAATGCTGGGAGGTTGCATGAGATGGGGTTGAGGGTGTTTGTGGGTTTGACAGCCGAGCAGTTGTTAATGACCTTGAAACTGCAGTCCGGGTGAGTGGGACCAGGGGGAGCCAGGTTGGGTGCAGAATGATGGAGGCCGAAGTCCATGGGCAGTAGGAGTAGACATCTCGTTAGAAACATTTACGCATAGGGGCGCCTGCGTGGCTCAGTCGGTTAAGCGTCTGACTTCAGCTCAGCTCATGATCTCGCGGTCTGTGAGTTCGAATCCCACATCGGGCTCTGTGCTGACAGCTCAGAGCCTGGAGCCTGCCCCTCCCCTGCTCATGCTCTGTCTCTCTCTGTCTCTCAATAATAAATAAACATTAAAAATTTTTAAAAATTAAAAAGAAACGTTTAGGCATAAAGGAGAGTGGAATTAGGGGGCAGTGGTTGAAAGCTGATACCAGATCAGGGAGATGGTGGAAGACAGAAATGCATATCCGATCATAGGAATGATTAAGGTCAGCACTGACGACACAGGAAAGATTGGAGTTAATTGAAGGAGCAATGGCTTTGAGAAATGGAGACCAAGTGGACTCTATTAGCACAAGTAAAGGGACCAGCCTTTGACACAAGAGATTAACAAGATGGACCAAATGGAGGTAGAACAACATAAGGGGGGAAATACGTATGTTTGAAAACAAGGCTATTTTTCAGTGAAGCTTGTTCTAACAAACCTCCAACATGCCAGCGCCCCACTGCCCAAATCACCCTTCAGCGATTTTCCTAGAACACCGTTACACCTCAGACTCCACGTTCCCAACACAGACCTTCTAATTCCCCATCGCTAAACCCAACCCTCCACCACACTGCCCCATCACCGTTCCTCAAGGGTCCAAGACGCCACAAAGTCATTACCATTGACCCGGACCCAACACTCACCCATGGTGTCCACCTTGTTCTGTGTTTTAATCCCTATGGGCGAGACTCCTGGCTTTCACCATCCCTTTGTAAACCTTGCATTTCATGGCCTGTGTCTCTGTGTTCTCATTCACAGACCACTTGAGAAGTGACACACACAATTCAGTTTTTCACACATTTTTCAGGGAGATAAGGATGAAGGGGTTTCTTTGAAAACAAGATTATTATTTTGACATTTTTAAAGAACGAAACAGTTAAGTGTCTTCAAAGAGTTTTAAAAGGTGCTAAACAGTTAAATACTTACCCATTCTTTTTGTAGTTTACATGCATTAAGCGTTTGGAATTTTAAAGAATGATAAATCATTTATAATTACATCATACAGCATACATTTTTTTTTTCTGAGACCTCTGTTGTGTTTACTTTTACCTACGTGGAAGAACAGAGTTCCTTCCTTCCGAGTTCCTGTCTCTGACTTTCTTCTATATCTTAGGGCACAGCAGGTCCGCGGGGAGCCGTCACCTCCACAGCAGAGCCCCCGAGAGGTCAGTCAGACAGAGACTGAGATTCGGCTTCTAGCACATTAAAGACAAGATTCAATAGTACACTGTTTACCTCTGAACATGAGATCTTTCTGAAAGTGAAGTTCTAAAGAAGTTTGCTGCAACTTCAGATTTTGTAAAGTTACGGGTTCTTACAGAAAAACCCAACGTTTTGGAAGAATTTCCTTTATGCTTCCTTGTTTTGTTCCTTGTATTTAAAACTTCCAGGGGCGCCTGGGTGGCTCAGTAGTTAAACATCTGCCTTCGGCTCAGGCCATGATCTCGGGGTTCATGGGTTCGAGCCTCGTGTCGGGCTCTGCACTGAACAGTGAGGAACCGCTTGGGATTCTCTCTCTCTCCCCCTCTCTGCCCCTGCCCTGCTTGCACTTTCTCTCTCAAAATACATAAATAAACTTTAAAAAAATTTTTTTAATTTAAAATTTCTCTATGTGTACATTTATGTAACTTCTCTTTATAAAGTGTCTGTTTAAGTGGAAAGTAAAAAAAGATACAGTGGCTTCGTCACTACTTTAATAGTTAAAATTTGATTCCGGGGCACCTGGGTGGCTCAGTCGGTTAAGCGTCTGACTCTCGATCTCAGCTCAGGTCATGATCTCACAGTTTGTGGGTTCTGTCTGTGCAGAGCCTGTTTGGGATTGTCTCTGTCTCCTCTCTCTGCCCCTCCCCCACCCTCTCTCTGTCTCTCTCAAAATAAATAAAAATAAACTTTAAGAAAAATAAAAAAATTAAATTTGATTCTGGCTTTTCACAAGGGTTACTAAAAGGGTATTAATAAATTCCTAATGAATACATTTTAGTTCTACCATTTGCTACTATTTGGTAATTCATACACTATAATCAGATGTAACTGGTATGAGTTCCATTTTTATGTGAAATGTTGATTTTCTTCGAGTTTATGAAGAGAATGAGTATATTCTTGCATGTTTACGGTATCTGTTGATGTCTGGGAAGTGCGATTAAAACCTCCTATGAAGGCTATGAGTTTGTCCATTTCTGTCTATTGTTTCCCATCAGATTGTACCTTATATACACGGATGTAAATTAGTTGCATGAAGCTCTGAGGCTTGTCCTTGGCTAGGGCTAAGTGGCAGGGTGTCAACCCAAATGCAGAAATGCAATTCAATTCATTACTCTGTGCCAACACGGTTCTGAGGGGTTGCCTGTGTTAGCTATTTAATCCTTACATGACATCACGGAGAAGGTGCTTTTATCATTTTGACTTTTCATCTGAGGAAATTAAGGCAGGGCAAACTCGACTGGCTTACTCTTGAAGACATAGGCAGGAAGACGCTGGACTGTCATTTACCAACCTTCGATCATTGACACCCCTCATTAATGACTGCATGCACACAATTGTTGTGTGAAATATCAGGTTTAACTTCCATCAGACGTTCCTCTGATGTGACAGTCAGCTCAGGGGAGAAACACTCAGGTGCGTTCATGAATTCTATGGAGCCATGTAGTACGTGTGTGTGCGCACACACACACACACGCTACTTGATTATAGTGCCATGTTTTATATATTCTGATATATTTATATATGTATGTTTGTATGTACAAATGTGTGTGTGTGTGTGTGTGTGTGTGTGCATAAAGATCCTGAATGTGGTCTTGGTAGGGAGCCAATGGATGTTCTTGTGACTTTCAAGCAGGACACATCACTCATCCTGGAGGAAGGTCTGTACCCAAAAAATGATGACAAATGTGACAGTGTAAGGCAGTCATAAAACATAAAAAACATCTCCTTGGCCATGCCAAGTCTTAATGTGTCACATAATTAAAGAACATTCACGCATCCCTTCTTTCATTCATTCGCATTCACAGATTTGGTTGACAAGTTCTCTGTCAAGCCCTTTGAACTGGGGACACAAAGTGAATGTGCTGGACGCCCAAGATTGTGGGGGAGAGGGGGGTGACCGTCCACACTACGTACCGGGAGGGTGTTCCAGTAAGTTCAATGCTCTCTCGTCCTCAGTAAGTCCCTCTCAATGCTTTTCCATACTGCGTTCCTCCAAGGAGGGGATTCTAAAAGGCGATTGTAATGCCTATCAGGGGAAAGGCAGTGTTTGGGGGTGGGATGTGGGCAGTGAAGGCTACTGTTGGTGCTGTAATTTCCCGGGTTCTGATATAAAGACTGGAAATTGCACCATATAAAATGCTTTCACGAGTAATGCATCTTTTAAAGTTTGGATAAGTGCTATAAAAGAGGGTCCTTTCAGCAAGTTTTATGTCTGCTTTAAAAGAACTTTAATTGTATTTTTGAAAATAATCCCTTTGGGTTCTAGGCACCATAAAATCAAATGTCACTGAAATAATTTTGATGTGCTGACATATTTATTGACCAAGAAGGGGTTAACCGGGTCAAGCTCTGTTTGATGTTGCCAGAAACGTGTTGGATAATCGTGTGTTTGCATATATATGGCTCATAGATGAGAAGCACATTTTGCAAGTGAGCTTTACTAAAATATATGGCTGATAGTTTTGCATCGAATGTTGACTGTTCATTCTGAATTCCATTTTCATTACTGAAATGTTTATGTGCTGTGTACCCAGCTGTAAAGTGGCCCAAACTCTTCCCCCCCCATGGATAGTGCCAGTGTTTATGTCACCACTAATAGCTTGAAGATAGCAGGGGAATGACATCTGCTTTCAGGCTTCTACACATTTAACAAAGAGAGAAACAAAACATCGTTTTCCTTTTTCTTTTTTTTTTTTTTTTTTTTTTTGCAAAAGGAATGATAAAAGCATGGCAGCGCTTTTGAAATGTATCTGTTTCTTGATCACTCAACCGCTCTCGCTCTCGCCTCTCTCTTTGCCTGATCTCCCCAACATCAAAGACGAGAAAAAGTGACGTAACGTGGACTGTAAATCCACGGCGCTATAAACCTCCCCTTACTCATCATACTAATTAAGCGCCCGTTGTAATTTGAGCTGAATCCTACTTTCTGTTACATATATTGTCAGGAATAAAAACAGCTTTAAATTAAACAACGAGGATAAGGTTTCCACTTCCAACCATATCCCGTATTAAGCAAAAGCAGGTGGTTTTCAAATTATAATTCTTTCATGTACGTATAGTCAGCAGAATACTGGACACACTGTTGCCAATTCCGAACCAGCTTACTCTGTACATTAAAACAAAAATCAAAAGACAAAAAAACCAACTCTATTTTAAGTGGATTTCTGTGGTACAATACACGTGAAATTAACCATTTTCAAGTGTATACCTCAGTGGCCTTGAGTACATTCGTAATGTTGTGTGATCATCACCACGGTCTACTTCCAGGACTTTTTCCATCACCCCAGTCAGAAACCCCATACCCATCAGTCGGTAACCCCACGTCCCCTCCCCTGGGCCCTGGCAACCACAAATTTCCTTTCCGTATCTATAGATTTGCTTCATCTGGATATTTCACATTAATGGAACGATACAATAGATGTTTTTGTGTGTCTGCCTTCTTTCATTCAGCATAGCAATTGCACTCCTAGGTATACACACAAAAGAATTGATCACAGGTGTCCAGATGAGCTCGTGTACCCCGATATTTGTAGCAGCACATAATAGCCAAAGAGTTGGAAACAACCTTGATGTCGGTGGACTGATGGAGAAACAAAATATTATATATAAAAAGACGGGACATCATTCAGCCACAGGAATGAAGCATAATAAACATGACCACACGGCATGACCAGGAAAGCATCACCCACACTCAATTTTATAAGTCAAAGTTTTCACAGACTAGGCTTCCCTCCCCATGGACTCAGGTTGACGACTCACAGCTGTCACTGGGAAGGGTGCCTGTTGGGGCGCATACTCTGTAACTGAAAGCGTCATGGTGACATTTTCCATCACTAGGCCACCCAAGGCCACCTCAGGCACCTCTGTGGGGCCCCGCGGTTGGTCCAAAGCAGCAGACAAACGACTGCAGGTAGGGCATTAGCAGAAGGAAGAGTTAATGAAGACACCACCCTCCCGCTGGCTGTGGAACTTGGGACGGATCACAGAAGGACTTGGCTTCGTCTACACGATGAGGGGCTGAGACCAGGTGACGGCAAACTCCCCCCTGCCTTGACATTCTGATGCAAAAAGCAAAGGAAAGACATAGCCAGCCATAGGATTTCTACAAAGATCTGTGAAGTAAATGGAGGTTAGGAAGAGTGAGTGACAGGACCCCTTCAGAGACCTGCCTTGCTGGATTGAGTCTAATTTGTGTTAGAACCAAGTTGGCATCTTGCAGGGAACAAGGATCTCGTGGCCACTTAGGCGGCGTGTCCGATGGGGCGTGCCTGACGGGGCGTGCATGGTGCAGGGGGCATACGTGATGGGAAACGGGCATGTCAGCAAAGGAATGGAGCTGACTGAGCGGGGACAAGGTGGTGGGCAATGACACACTTCCAGCACCTCACGCGTAACCTAACTTGCCTGGAGACGTGTTGGGGGCCTGGGGGACGAGAGCAAAGCAAGGGTGAAGGTGATGCGTTCCCTCTAACGAGCCCCTGGTCTTATCGGCGACACTGGCAGAGCCCAAAATGCCTGTTGTCTCTGGTTTCACGTGGTCTATTCCAGAACACAGTGCAGATATGCACACACAGAGATACGTTCACACACAATGATGCGCACCAAACACATACACACACACTCACACACACCCCTTTCAGCCACCATCAGCACCCTCGATCTAGACTTATCACAAACCTAAAACCATGGTTACCTTTTAACTGCCTATAGTCGTATAAAATAGCCCTGATTTAAATATCGGAATCCAACAAAAATCACTAGTACAGTATCTTATTAAACATAAGCTTGGGGCGCCTGGCTGGCTCAGTCGGTTCAGCATCTGACTTGGGCTCAGCGCTTAATCTCATAGTTCGTGGGTTGGAGCCCCATGTTGGGCTCTGTGCTGACAGCTCAGGGCCTGGAGCCTGCTTCCGATTCTGTGTCTCCCTCTCTCTGTGCCTCTCTCGTGCTCATACTCTGTCTCTCTCTCAAATATAAATAAACATTTAAAAAAATTAAAAAGAAACAAAAACAAAACATAAGCTCAATATTACCCAGGAAATGGAAAAATAACAAAAACCTCAAATAACTTACACTTTAATGTAGGCCAAGAAAATAAAGATGTAACAATTTGGGAAGAGGAAGGAAAAGAATTCATTTCTTTTTTTTTTTTTTTTTAATGTTTATTTATTTTTGAGAGAGAGACGAAGTGCAAAAAGGGGAGGGGCAGAGAGAGAGGGAGACACAGAATCGGAAGCAGGCTTCAGGCTCTGAGCAGTCAGCACGGAGCCCTATGCAGGGCTTGAACTCATGAACTGTGAGATCATGACCTGAGCCGAAGTCAGACGCTTAACCGACTGAGCCACACAGAATTCATTTCATGTTCACAGTCTCCCCTTCGGGTCCCCAGCTGAGCAGAGAAGGGGTGCTTCCTCGGGAGGCTCTTGCGGCCAGCTGGGGAGGGGACGCCAGCATGGCCATGGCAGCTGAGAGTCCCTTCCACCACGATCTGCCACTCAGGTGGTCCCGGAAGAGAAGTCCCAAAGAGCTCCCAGGTTCCGAGTTGTCCCCCGAGGGTTAGTGACCGGGAGGGAGCAGGCGTTCGGCCGGGCCGCTCGGCACAGAAGCATTTGTGAAACAGCAGGTGACTCAGCGGAGGACCCGCTGTCTTCCGCCCGTACCTTCTCTTCCGCAGGTGCTTCCAGGGCCTGTCCCGGCATCCTCTGGCTGGGACCCTGGGCACCCAGGCGGGTCTGCACATCCACATCAAAATCTGTGGAAGAATTTCCCGTGTGCCATACCTGGGGCCACAACTTAGATGGCAGCTGGGTAGAAGGATCCCTAGAGACATTGAGTGAAATGAGCCAGAAGACTCACAGATATGAGACAGGACCAGCCCACTTCTCCATTGGAATACCCACGTGGCCCTAGAACTCAGTGTCCCAGGGGCCTCTCCTCCACCAGCTGCCTGGTCGCTCTCTCCAGGGGGCTTCTTAGAGCATAGATGTAAGTGAGCGCTTCAGACTGGTCTGCACATGGCTCTGCCCACCCCACAGCTCCCTCCCCGTATCCTAGATGTTTCTCCCGCCCATCTGAGGGATTCCGAGGTAAGTAAGCAGACTGTTCTGCCCCCTCCTCACTCTTCTAATCCTGTTTGTCTGATTCCCACTGTGTGCACAAAGCATCGCTCAGGGCTCATTAAGCAGAGGAGGGTCACGTCCCTGCCTGGAAGGCAGAGGGAATGGATGCCGTTGGTGCAGGCTGAACCTTTCACAAAATAAAAATAGCTCCCTATTGACACAGAAGCCCTTCTTTTTTTTAACGTTTAATTTTGAGAGACAGAGAGACAGAGTGCGAGTAGGGGAGGGGCAGAGAGAGGGAGACACAGAATCCAAAGCGGGCTCCAGGCTCTGAGCCGCCGGCACAGAGCCCGACGCGGGGCTGGAACCCACGAACCGTGAGATCATGACCCGAGCTGAAGTCGGACGCTCGACCGACGGAGCCCCCAGGCGCCCCCAACACAGAAGCCCTTCTTCTTCTTCTTTTTTTTTTAAATGTTTATTTACTTTTGAGACAGAGAGAGACAGAGCATGAACAGGGGAGGGGCAGAGAGAGAGGGAGACACAGAATCCAAAACAGGCTCCAGGCTCTGAGCCGTCAGCACAGAGCCCGACACGGGGCTCGAACTCACCGACCGTGAGATCATGACCTGAGCCGAAGTCGGACACTCGACCGACGGAGCCCCCCAGGCGCCCCCAACACAGAAGCCCTTCTAAGAGCACCTGCAGATGACCACACTCGCCCGTCTTTGTTCCTGTCGGTGGTGCAGTTTGGCGCACGCCCTGCCCACGCACGTACCTACACGCATCGCTGACGCTGAGCTTCAGACAGAGGTGCGGTTTGTTACAGCCGAGAAGGAAACGGGCGCGTTCCTCCTCCCACACGCTGCCCCATCTCCTCGAGGCTCGGCAAATGCCGGTGAACGGCTCACTCCTGCGGCACACGCTTCATCTGGGGACCCTGTCGACTTGGCGAATAGTAAGGAAGAACTTGAAATGTGAAATTCACGGGGAGAGAGAACACCCTTGGGGGCAGGTGTCTGTCCACCGATGCTGCAGGGGGAGGGCAGGGACGCTGCCTGCGGGGCTGAGAAAGAGGGGGCTTGGCAGGTGAGAGTCTCGGTGCCCCCGGGGTTACACTTCTTTGACCTCAATCTTGCCTGAAAGCAAACCTCCTCCGAAAGCAGGCCAAGTGCCCTCTCTGGCCCGCAGGCCGCTCGTGAAAACCGCCCCACGACACAGATGGACATAGGTTATCATCAAAACTTGGCGTTGATTCATTTAGCTATTGTTTTCCCTAATTATTAAAGGGAGTATGTTTACTGTAAAAAGATACTGAAAAACTCGGAAAAATTACAAAGAAAGCAAAAATCACTTTACCCCCACGTGATGACGTCATTTAACAAAGCAGACAGCTCCCCACAAGTTCAAGCTCACAGAAATATCCTGTGTGATGTTTAGCAGAAGCCGCACCAAAGTTCCCAACCCCAAGGAGTCAGAAGGTAGCTCTTGCTTGTTGAATATGATTTTTCCATAACACACACACACACACACAGACCTTCTGTGCTGAGACAGTCTCACTGCTGTGTTTTCACCGTTTTCTGAAAAGACGGTTACGCATAAAGGGCACGGGTGCCCGTGTAGTCTGCTGGTCACCAGTGAACATTTGCATATTTGTCAGTAAGTCTGCTCCCTGGGGGCCCCCGTATGCTTCCTGATGACCGCTTGTCCCTTGGGTTACCCTCATACAGTCGGTCATATCTGCAACTGACATGTGGGGAGCAAGGGAGGCGGGAGGGGGCCACGGGGATTCCATTTAACAGGGAACCGAGTCAGACCCGTGAAACCCAGGTCTTCCTGGGACCACTCGAGGTATCCGCTTCAATGCCACGTCTGTTAGCTTGATTTCAATGGCTGTGTTTATTCTATTTCTCTAACTGCTGAGCAGGTACAGAACCTCAGAGAGTGGGTTTTCCTTGAGTTCTGCAAAGACGTGGTTGAGAATTGTTGACCTGCGGCCCCGTGGGGCAGCTTTCACGCTACGAGGACGATGCAGGCTGTTGGGTCGCCGTTGCCCTGACGCCACTTCTGAACGGCACCTCTTCCATCACACAGTGAGATATCCCCCGGGGAACAGGTGTCCTGGGACTGACCACTCATGTCCCTGAGGCTTACAGGTGTCTTGCCCACAAAGACATGTCCGTGGGCGTGTTGAAATAATGACATAGGCGACAGACACAGGGTGAGGCCTCACCGGACGAACAGTCTCAAACCCGAAGCAGGAGAAGCCGGCTGGCCTGGAAGGGGGCGCGACACGGGCTCACGTAGGGCCCTGCTCTCCGTGTGAGTCCTCCCAGGTAGGAAAAGTCACAAAATGCAGAGAGCAAGTGTTGACTTATATGTGCTGGCCGTGAAGCAGGGCAAATTGAATAAGCCATGGGAGGCCTATGATCTTTTCCTAGCTAACTCTAAGAAGGGCCTGGAGATGCCCCTGCATCTAGAATTACATGCCACTAAACAGTGACTCCTACTTCATGTAAATGCTCTCAAGAAGCTTAATTTACTACAAGAAAAAAAAAAAAGACTTATATTCATACCAGTGAAAGATCTTTTAATTAGTTCTGAGATGGTAACAGGGATTTTAGAAGCTTCTTTTCTATTTCCTGTTCTGTCTAAGCCTATTAATAAAAAACAGATACACACACACACACACACACACACACGGATGGATAAATAGACTGATAAAAAGACAAGTAGATGGATGGATAGGTAGATAGATAATGGATGGATAGAGAATGGATGGATAGATAGAGCATAGGTCAAAGCTTCTTCTAAATAAATAATTGGCAGAATTTTGCAAACCAATCGATGATATCTGAGTCCTTAGGGAATCTATCCACGGATTGCTTTTAGCAGGATGGAGCTGGTTCACTAGGCTTGCTTATGGAAAAAAGACCTGGAAAGTGTGGGTTTATGGGGCATGGCTCCCTGGAAAATGTCATGGAAGTGGCAGAACTATCTGAGTATAAAATAGAAATGTTTCCTGACCAAATGCAACCTTTCTGATTACGAAATACAGCTCTATGTATTATTTAGGGGTTTCATCTATCTGGGAACAGTGAGCCATAAGCGAGGGCCCCAGACCTCTGCCTGCTCTGTCTCTGTCTTGTGATTACTTGTATCCTCGAAATTACTCAGAAAGCTTCACGCTGGGTAACATTGCTGATTCATGGGAGTTTAATTTCCAAAACGAGTTTTTGTGTTATCTCGAAACAGACAGTAATAACAATTACCAGTTAAGTACTTAGCCTGTGTTAAATTCTCACACAATAAATATTGTAAAAGAGGTTAAGCCCCCAAATAAAAACATGGCCCAATATTATCTTTATGAAATGAAAAAGGCATTTCAAATATTATGGTCTGTACATTTGCCAGTAACAGATGCGGTTGAGTTAAATGCCTCCTTCGAGTGTCTCGTGACGTTTCCTCTGTAAAATGTACATTCACCGGGTTTATTAATAACGGTGTCTGAAAGGCTGAGAACGTGGTGGTTTCTCCATGCAACATATTGAGATACATTTAATTTCATTTGATTAATTGTTATAAGGCTAGTTTAAGTTTGTAATTGAAATATTATCTTCTTAATAAAAGAAAGGGTTTTTTTTTCATTCAGAATGATTAACACTTAAATGAAGCTAATACAAGCGATACTGTGGGATCCTGATGTGGGAGAAATGCTAATAAGGCTGCAATGAGCCAGGATCTCCTGTGTAAAGGAAGCAGAAACGAAGAGGAAGAAAGAGTCTCTCTCAGCCCCTTCCCTGGCCTTATCTCCCCTAAGCCTGGGCACGGTGGCCTCTGAGGGGCTGATGCTCCAGACTGTCCATCCAAACACGAGATGTGAATCGAGGCCAAGGACAGCTGGGAGGAGAGGAAGTTCCAGGGAGGGAGAGTGAAGGTCCTATTCCCGATGACCTCATCTGAGTCGGTCCCTACAGAGGCTGTGGGCTGGGCCTGTCTCTACCTGTGGGTCTGTAGCTGTACGTGACCTCCGGGGCAGGTTCTGGTCCAGTCATGGTGAAGTGTGGAAAAGCCAGCCCTAAGCCACCACGTCCCGCAGGATTGATAGCCAGGCCCTCGGGGACAACTAGGACACGATCTGTAGTCCTCTGTGGACATTATGAGCCCTGGGAAGGTGGTTTTGATTCTTCAGTCAATGAGGGTGCTGGCTCAACCTTTTTTTCTCAGGGCCTCACAGGAGAGGCTCCTTGCTTGCCTGTACCCCTGGTACGCCCGTGGTTCTCTGAGGGCCTTTTGTGGGGTGGGCTATATCTCAGCACCAAGTGACAAAGCCACAGAGTCTGACAGTGCCTAGGAGAATCTGGATAAGGTCCTGCAGAGACACCTTATGCCCTTGCTTCCGTTCCACGCTCGGATTTTAAAACCCCAGGAGAGGGGCACCTGGCCGGCTCAGAGGAGCTCGTGACTCTTAACCTCGGGGTCGTGAGTTCGAGCCCCACATTCAGTGCAGAGATCACTTGAATAAATAAAACTTTAAAAAATAATAATAAAATAAATAAAACCCCAGGAGAGAAATACAAGTTAATACATTCACAGCAACCCAAAGACACAGAACGCGGAAGCGGAGGGCTCGATGTGGGCAGGACGCCACTCACTATTACACGGTTTCCATCACCGACAAAATAGATTCAAGCAAATCCCATCCCAAGCCGTTAGCTGACAGTCCAAATCACACAGTTTGGTCATTTGTGATGGGTGTTCAAGCCGTCCCTTCGAATTACCCGGGCACTTCCTCAGTCTTACTAATTTAAGTTTTTGGGAAGATGAAAAAGAATCTTGAGTTTGTCGAGCAGTGGTAAAGAAAAACTACTCTGACGCTTGTTAAAAATAGCCAAGACATTACTCGAGACCATCGCAATAGGGGGAGAGGAGTGGCTATGCTCCGGATTCAGCAAAGGCAACTGGGTGTTTACAGCCAAGGAGCAGAGTGAGGGGTCAGGGGGTGGGAAATTCCTAAGACAGGACCCTGATGGTAGGGGTCTCTTGCTAATTCAACTCAATAAGATTCTTGCTAAAGGTTTGCAGGGTGATCGGTTATCAGGGTGGGGGTTGTCTCTACACCGACTTAGCCAGATCTTTGCCGAAATTGGGTTATGCAAGGCAGGGAGCCAAGATGGAGACCTCGCCAATAAGAGGGCTCAGAGGAGCCTGACTGAAGTTGGGTCAAGGAAGCAGTCTTTGTCACATGTTAGAAATGCAGCTAAGAACGCAAGGGCATAACCTGTGGGTCTGGCTTTGCTTCAGACTTTGGTCCTCCTCTGTCATTTCCACCTCTCACATTTTATAGGACCATGTCCATCGTTGCTATCAGAGTACCCCACAGCCAGGCGAGGGAAACGGCATTGTCCTTTCCCGTCTCAGTGCCTGTCTGCCCACGCAGCTTCACCATGACGTCACCCCCAGCCAGTGCCCGCACGTGCCAGGAGCTCATGCTTCTCTATTGAGTGGGTGATGAGTGGATAACTGAAGATCACGTGATTTGGGAGGGCATGGAGACTATTCCAGACACCTCTATACTGACACCGATTCTGAGCCATTATTATTAGGCTTGGGGGGAACTCGAACATACGACCACACTCAGTGACGCTTTGCAAACGAGGCCACTCGATCATACCAACATAAATAAGTCACCTCAGGGATTTTTCTGTGACCATTTTCTGCTCATCTTGAGCACCCTGCACCCTCAACCCCAAATAACCTCTCTCCACATGGGGAAAAAAAAAATCACCAACCTTTAGTTCCAGAGCTTCTGAGGCTATCGATCTTTAATGTCCTACAGATTTTGTGACATATTCTCTTATCCTTCGTTGTCATTGACTGTGTCTGTCTGGAGCTGTACGGATTGTCCTTGCAGAAGCTCGTTAGCTGTCCTGTCCTTCGATCTTGTGTCCCCGTGACCTGCTCACACACATCCCCTCGACAGAAGGTCTGGCTGTGAACTCGGTGCTTTTTTCCACTCCTGTACATCGTTTCAGCTACTTTTAGTTTCCAGCTGTCCTGGGTTGTATTAGACGCCACGGAGAGAGCATTTTGGTTTCTGCCGCTCACAACGATTTCATTTCAACCCACGACGATTTTTGTCCGTGTTGGCAATGAATGTGCATTGATAAGAAAGAGCTGTAGAAATACACTAATTGAGTTATTAGTATATCCCGTGTGCTAGAAAAACCTCGCGCAGTTCCTACTCTACTATGTTAAACACCTGATTTGTCATCTTTCGTGATCTCGTACTTGGATTAGCTCGGGTGTTTGGCTCTGCTGCTTAAAACGGATCGCACAGAAGCACTTGCCTGAACACCCGTGGGAATAGTTCATAAAACCCTGCACAGTAGAGACAGAAAGAGCTAGACTTTCATCTGCAACCTGCACCATGGCCAAGGACGTCTGCCTGACATCCAAGGCAGACGTGTGGCGCCCCAAGGGGACAGAGACATTACGGCATCAGGTGCCTGGCCTCTGCCCTTACTGCTTCCCACCTGAACCCACGGAGGACAGTGTGAAAATGGACTCCGGTTCCTGAGCCTGAGAAATAATCATCCAGACAAACTACACGCGAGTACCCCTGACATGGCCCGTCACTTCACTATTAGGTGCTGCTGCGAGATGTTTCAGATTACATTCTGGATTAAAACCAGGAATCCAACTATCCAAACTTTAGCCCTTCCTGTTTTAAAAGCAAAGATGCTTTCATCATTAAAAGAAAAGTACTGTGGTTTCTTTCCTTGAAAAAGAATTGCAGGATCTCTTATTAGAGGTGATGTAACTGCCTCGTGAATATTATTGAAGAGTATCAGGGTCCAGGATGACAATTACTAACATTGTAGGCCCCGGCTTGGAGCCAGAGAGAAACACGCTCTGGTCAAATGGCAGGAATCCACACCGGCTAATAATCTTAGCAAACCTTGATTAAATGACCTAGATGCCTTACACACCTCGTTTCCTTTGACGTTTGTAACAGGTGTATGAGGTCATTACTAGCAACTGCTTTTCACAAAAGAAGAAAACGGGCCTCAGGGAAGTTCATTTGCCCACTGAGCGCTCTAGAAAGACAATGACTGGATACAGCCCCACATGAGCTGAGAAGCTCAGAGTTTGCAGTCGAGCGTTATTATCCTCTCACCTTTGAGCCCGCGACGATGCGACGACCGTCTTTGTACAAGATTACCCTGATCACCACCTTGTCAGAGCTCCTTAAGAATGAGTGTGCCTGAGGTGTGGTCATACAAGCATTTCGACAGCATTACTGAGCTCCTGTTAGGAGCTAGAGACATTCACATACCAGAGTTGTTGTATAAGGTTCTGAATATAGACACACGTGAGACAGTAATGATGCATGATGTAAAAGTATAAAGTGCTATGGATTCCCAGAAGGGAGATAAGGGGTTAAGAGCAAAAGGGGGTGTGCAACATGGAAGGTGCCAATGGAGGCCGAGGGGAGCATTTATCATCAAGAGACAAGCAGAGACAGAGGCTGCCAGGAAAGAAAGTAACGTGGCTCGCAAGGAGATACCAGGAAGTCCAATGTGTAGAAGGATCCCCCGTGAAAAAATTCATTTCGGAACCCTCAGGTATTTAAAAGAAGGAAATAAAAACTACCAGTTTCATGGTTAATGAATCACGGTGGGTACATAGCAGTTTTCTTACATGATTTCTACCTTCTTGTGGTTCTGATGTATCTTCACGCATGGGTATTGCAATAGTAGGAAAAGCATATTTTCACCAAGGAGACAGTAAGTTACAGGAAAACCTCACAGTATCATTTATTTGGGGGACGAGTGTTTTCCAGGTGACCTTGTTTTTTTTATTGTACCTCAGGGTGCAAAGTATAATTGTCTCTGAATGTGGGACGTGTTGTGAATGCCCACGGACGATGGCAACAAGACAAGGGGTCACTCACGTTCTGCAGTCCCACCTTGTGATCAACTGTCCGCCTCTGTATCGGTTAGCTCTTGCTGCATAACAACCACCTACCTACCAAACCAGTGCTTTAGAACAGGAGATATGTACCATTGCTCACATGTCTGTGGGCCTTCTAGGGTTCTGCTGATCTACACTGGGCTTGGCGGGATGGCTGCACTTCACACAGCGGATCTGTGGGCGAGATGTACCCCCACGCCTTCCCCTGGAGCCAAAGCTGAGAGGCCACCAGTTACCCATGGAAGCTGTCCTCGTGGCAACAGCAGAGGCAGCATGGTGAGTGGAAATGTGTGAGGCATCCTGTGCTTAGAACTGTAACGCGGTCACTTCTGCTGAAATGCCATCAGCCAAAGCAAAGCACGTGGCTGAGTCCCTGCCAAGTGACGGAAATACATGCTGTCCGTGATGAGGCCATGGAGGGTAGATATGGGTGACGAATTTGGGGCATTATGCAGTCTACCGTAGCTTTTAGGCTGTGGCTTCGACGGTGCCATTTTCTGATTTTCTGATTGTATTTGGCTAGTTTATGGTTTGTTTTACTTCCACTGTGATTGACTAGTTACAAAAGATGTTGATTAGTATATAAATACAGCCTTATATGGTTTAAGAAGGTAGATCTATACAACTTTAAGACAAAGAATTACCTTCTTTCATGAGGCTCTGTAAAACCTAGGATTGTAGTTGTTTGTTAGAATTATTTTTATTGTAACTGTCAGTTTATCTACTGAAATCAAACATGAAAAAGCATCTAATTCACCACTGATCTGTTTTTCTTTTAATACCTTTAAGTTTCAGGGAGGCTTCTTTCTCTGAGGTTATAAAATTTGTCAATGTTCCCGCCCTGCCCAGAAGTGACAATACTTGTTAGCATAAGGCCAGGGTTCCATGGATCATAGAAGGTACCATCCAGCATTCCTGGGACATCTCTGCTAACATCCTGTCCACATCTGAAGAGCAGTCCTTGTTCTGGAGTTGTAGGCTTTTCATAATTACTTACAGGAGGGTTCTGGCACAGTCATGGTTAAAATTACATTCTGATTGAAAGGAGAAAAGCTTAGTGTTGACCTATGTAAATAACTACGTGATCATGAAAAGTAAAGAGATTTAGAAAAATTGTTTGCATTATACATAACCATTGGCATCATTTTTTGTAAAAGCCTGTAGACACAGACAATTACTATCTATAATTATCTTCTAGTGGAATTGTTATACTTAAGCATACTAACAACGTATTAGCTTATTATTTCATACAAAGAATTTCATAAGATTTCTTTTCTCAGTTCTGAAGGATTAGCTTGAACAATATATTCTTTAAAGAATGTTTCGTTTCAGTTTGTACCACCAAGGTCCATTTAATTTAGTGTTAGAGACAGAGAAAAAAGAGGACTTCTCATATGCTTATTAAAAACAGAATTTTAATCCCAGTTAAATCCATTCTTTTAAGTCCATTTCATCCTGTATAATTTTTTTTTATAGCGATGACTCTGTGTTAAACAGATGACTTTCATAAGCCGTCTGTTTCTGGAATGAGTCCTGGGAGTTCTCACTTGTCCCTGGATACGACATAAAGAGGTTTGTTCCCTGGGACAATGTCAGCTTTCCCCATGAAGTCTGCATCCTTAAGTACAGTCACTGTAATACGAAGGGTCAAGAGCCCCCTTTAGTCATTTACTATGGTTCTTTTGATGTTTCTTCAGAAGATTCAAGATCCAGTTATCACACATGGCCAAGGCCTTCAGGCAAGTGTAAGGAAATAAGAAACCACCTGTTGACAGGGCTCAGCAAGGTGGAATGAGAGTGGTAAATTGACTACAACCAACCCCAGTTGACCCTTAAGCAGGGTTACTACACCAGTCTGCTTATACGTACACGTTTTCCAGGAAATACAGGGTAGGACTGTCAATGTATTTTCTCTTCTTTATTATTTTCTTTTTTTAACTGTTTTTAAACATTTATTTATTTTCAAGAGACAGAGAGACACAATGCGAGGAGGGAAGTGCAGAGAGAGAGGGAGACAGAACCCAAAGCAGGCTCCAGGCTCCGAGCTGTCAGCGCAGAGCCCAATGGGGGGCTCGAACCCACCAACAGTGAGATCATGACCTGAGCTGAAGTCGGACGCTTAACCGACTGAACCACCCGGACGCCCCTTCTTTATTGTTTTCTTAATAACGTTTTATTTTCTCTAGATTACTGTAAGAACACAGTATATAATCCTTAAAACATACCAAGTATGCATTAGTCAATTGTTTATGTTATCGGTAAGGCATCTCTGATCAATAGTAGGCTATTAGTTACATTTTGGAGGACTCAAAAGTGACACAGAGATTTTCAACTGCACGGGGGTTGGTGCCCTTAACTCCTGCGTTGTTTAGGGGTCGACTGTGTATCCAAATGGAGGAGAGGGGTTACTCCTTTGAAGGGCATGCTTAATGGAATGGTAAGAAATAAATAAAAAGAACATCTAAGATGATGAGTCTATCAAGGTCAGTGAGGACACTGGAGATAGTGAGTCTGTGGAGGTCAGTGAGGACACTGGCAGATCTCCAGAAATTTAATGTATCCCATCCATCCTGTCTGATTGCCCGCCACTGACAGGTGCACGTGACTATCCAGACTGCGAAAACACAGGCTGAAATACCTTCATGTTAATGACTTTTATTTTGCTCCAGGTATGTTAGAGAGTAGGTTCCAGCTGATGTGCCTGTTCTCCTAGTGCTGGTTCAGTGGCCAGGAGAGCTCCAACAAGGGAACGGGGAGGAGTAAAACTCCGGAGGATGGCAAGCCAGCCCAGTTATTCCTAGCACCGTCCTTTTATAAAGTAAAGGAGTTGACCTTTACTGGGACCCAGCCGCCATCAGGAAAAGCCCTGAAGAGAATTAAAATAAAAAAGACTTCTTGAAAGCTTTCTTGTTCCAATGTTGGGGCATAAATTTGGAGAAGTCAGTAAATAAACCTAAGTCATTAATACTTAGAGGCCAGAAGTAAAGTCTCAGTCTCGAATGAAAGAAAACAAAACAGAACACTAGAGCAGGTAACCATCAGTATTAGGGATTTAGCTTTTTGTAACAACAACAATAATAATAGCAACTTTGGATCAAAAATAATTCGTGACATCACAGAAAAGGGGAAAAGTTAACATAATTTGGTGCTAATAAAGGATTCTTTACCAAGGTGGAGAATAACACTTCTAGTTCCTATCTAGAGCAGAACGTATATCAACATACTCAAAGGTCAAATGGCCATTTAGCAGAAAGGAAATCCAAATTTAGTTTTTCTTTTTCTATGCCATTTGTGCGATAATTTGCAGGCAAGTTTTTACAAGCCTTTTTCTCATTTTATAATTACACTCACGGACAGCAAAGTTTGTCAAAACTTTAACACATCTCACTGCTCCTTTTAAATGTATTAGTCGTGGGCGCCTGGTTGACTCAGTCGGTTAAGCATCCGACTTGGGCTCAGGTCATGATCTCACCGTCCGTGAGTTCGAGCCCCGCGTCGGGCTCTGTGCTGACAGCTCAGAGCCTGGAGCCTGCTTCCGATTCTGTGTCTCCCTCTCTCTGACTCTCCCTCGTTCATGCTCTGTCTTTCTCTGTCTCAAAAATAAATAAACATTAAAAAAAATTAAAAAAATAAATGTATTAGTCTCAAGTAGCATAAACCAAAACTCACTTCCCTTTATGTTTTTTACACTTATGTTACACTCTCAGATATGTCTTTTGTTAGCTTCTGTCCCATCCTGGCACAACAAGACATATTTTAAGACAGATTTCGATGGATTTCACCTTGATAAACAGACATAAACGTGCCCAATGTCTTCTGTAAATATCCCCCTGAGTCACTGTCTTCTTACCCATGACATTCTATATAGCTCACAGGAACAAATTTTCTTTAAACAGTATCTGTTAATACAATTCAATGTATTTTAATGTATGATTTTCACATATAATTTGAAATATTTCATGGACAGAAAGATATGATCAATATTTAAAAAACAAGCTAAGTATTCAGAAGCACAAATTAATTGGGATTTTTTTTAAATTTTTTTTTTTTTTACTGTTTATTTTTGAGAGAGGGAGAGACAGAGTGGGAGCCAGGGAGGGGCAGAGAGAGAGGGAGACACAGAATCCGAAGCAGGCTCCAGGCTCTGAGCTGTCAGCACAGAGCCCGACACAGGGCTTGAACTCACAGACCGCAAGATCATGACCTGAGCTGAAGTCAGACGCTCAACCGACTGAGCCACCCAGGTGCCCCAATAATTGGGATTTTAATGAGAAATCTTTATCTCGCATCAGCTAGAATATTTTGGTAACATTATATTTTATGCTATGATAAAACAGATGGGAGAGATATAAAACAATATTAAAGCTGAAATTATCAAAGTAGTCCAATTTGCCTGTGGATTCACCTTGATAAAAAATATTACCTGACCTTTCCCACTTTTATGCACCAAATATTCAAAATGCTTCAAATTTTGCTTAAACTGGTACTGAGGTTCTCCCAACTATTTTTTTTCCATGTCATCAAATTTGCTTTTTTTTTTCTTTTTACCTTATCATTTGGCATCTTAATCATCAAGACCACTAGCTTATCTCATGGCTAAACATTGTTTCCTTCTGATTTAAGTAAATATCTAAAATGTCAAAAGTCGACAGCTTGAGGCGTTTGAGGTCCAACTCTTTTGTTAATTTTTGGAAATTCTTGAGGTCACTTAAATTTCTATAAAGGCTTAAAAGTATATCTAAAACAAATCAGAAGAGTTCTGTTGAATTTATGAAAACATATCGTCTTTTTTTCCCCCTGAAGTTAGAAGACGTCAATGTGTTTGCTCAGAAATACAAACACATCTCATACAAATACAGTCGAAGAATGCGGTCCAAACCTGGGCAGGCGATGGAACAGAAAGAGGTATTTATAGGTCAATGTGTCAAAACTGAGCTACGTTTTGCCAGGGGTCCGACTAGGCTGTGGTTTAAGTTAGTGGTGCCAATTTAAAGTCTGTCTGCACCTCGTGGTCAGTCCTTGCGCCTCCCCTCCACAGGCTGCCGTGCTCATCTGAGTGTTGATTTGGGGCTTCCGTGTGCTCTGTCACAGGAGAGAGGGGGTCACTCCTCACTCGGCACGCTGTGGGGTTCTCGGGAAGTCAGGAGGTCCTGGACGCACCTGCACTGTCTTCTGCTGCCCCCACGTTCACAGTCAGCCCTGTGGTTGCAAACACACTAAGAAAAACACTCTCCTGGTTCCCCTTGTTCTGCAAGGGGTGCTTGTTCTTAAGCACCCTTTCCCTTTACTAGTAAATATGGCTTTGTGAGGTGTGTGTCACACACAGAATGACACATGCCTATGACCAGTTCCTCTGCAATGTTGCTCACGTGTGTGTGTGCGTGTGTGTGTGTGTGTGTGTGTGTGTGTGTGTACTGGAAGAGAGGGGAGACAGCGTGCATATGCTTGCTGGCCAAAGGAGCAAAGGGTTTATGGGTATAAACACATCATTTTAATAAAGGAGACGAGGGATTGTTTTAATTCTCTTTACTTCCCACTTAGATCATCAAAAAGACAAGAAGCTTCCGCATCGCTCTGGTCACAGGTCAAGAGAAACGCAGACCCACAGAGTCATTATGTTCTTTACCCCCACAGATCTCCCGGCGCTGTGCCCCCTTCCAGATGGAATAGAAGTTTTTTCTTTTTGGGTGACTTCGGATCATGGTGGCGTGCTAAAGAGACAGATAGGAACGATTCTATCAGTGGTCAGAGGACGAGGTCCATCAGCCAGGTCGGGGGAGACAGAGACCACAAGGTATGATTTGCATCGTCCTTATAGAAGCAATACCTGTGACCCAGAGGCAAGCAAATGCTTGTCCCAATGACAAGATACCAGAGTCCCCAAGACCTGTGAACCCAAAAGCCAAATTCACACACACATGCACTCACCGGTATAGGTACACATGAAACGCCTCACGCCTTATCATTTGCCTCCCAACAGAGACCCTCTGGAGGGTCAGACCAGAAGATTCCTGGTTGCATGTAAGGGGCTGGGTCCACACGGAAGCAGAGCCAGCTTGGCCAAGAGCCTGACTTAATCCAGAAATAGAATAGAAAGAAAATTAAGAGGAAAGAAAGAGAGAGACAGACAGAGGCAGAGGAAGGGAGGGAGACTGACAGTAATAAAAACTCTTGACAGCCAGGGATTTACCCTGGGGACTGGAAAAGACTATGTGCCTGCGTGTAGGAGGCCGGCCGGATTCGCCTGTAAGGCAATGCAGGTTTAGTTTAGGTGAGTCACCTCTGCAAATCTCAGTGTGGTCTCGTTTGGGAAAGAGGACTCAGAAAGAAGCATTTTGGGAAAGCTACAGCAGCGATGTTTCCCTGAGAGGTGCAAGGAGGTCTAGTCTTCAGAAGGGTTTGCTAGAAGGAGAAGGAGGGGGGAGGAGGGGGGAAGAAGGCAAAGGAGGAGGAGGAGGGAGAGGAGGAAATACGTAACGGACCTGGAATGGAATGGACGCATACGTACAACACTGCCGAAGCTAGCAAGCTGTGAGTCTTTCCACGGTGGACAAACAGCAATGTTCTCACCGGATTATCATACCCACTAGGGTCAGGACACATCTCTGACATCATTGCCAAAGTCCAATCTAAAGGAGTTGTCACTGAAGAGTGAGTGAGGAAGGTACTCACGGTTTCCTTTGTTCCGGGGCTAGAAGGAGCCAGGACGACCCTGTGTTTTTTCCAGGGAAGCTCTTGTTTTCACGTTCTTGCCTGCATGTGAGATGTGACGTGTCTACAGCTTTCTAATGGCCACAGTTTTGCTTGCAACAGCGGGAGACCAGAAAAGGAGGCAGAACAAAACCAGGGCAGGCCTTGAGGACCAGGCTAGCCAGTCTGGACTTCACTGGGTGAGCCGGGGTGGGGGGTTGGAGCAGGACAGCGTCTGCACCTGTTAAAGGACCGATCGGCTGGGCCCCGAGAGGCTCTGACAGCAGGGTTCACGGGCAGACACTGCCTGACGCCCAGTGGACACTGAGCTTTACCAACTGAGACAGAGCGTCATAAAGCCGCCTGACCAGAGGGCCTCCACCTGAGGCGGGAATGATCTCTACACATGGTCAAAGCTGCGTCCAGCCTAAGTTGGAGGCGCAGGGAAATAACCACAGAGGCCACCAGCTTCCTTGGGTTGCCCCTTCTGGCTGGGAAGAGAGGAGCCTTTTCCATCAGCAGGTGCCTTGGCCCCTGTGAGATCTCAAAGGTCCCACGGGAGAATTTCTGGGGAAGCCTAGACACCCACACCTCACTGAGACGGTGCAGCCTGCTTCACATGCTTCGGGCACTTGAGAGACTCTACCCTCTTCCTAAATCCATAATGACTTATACCCCTAGTGCTACCGACCAGAAGCTCACTGTCTACCAATTGTTTTGCGAACAAACGAGGCACGATGTTACATTCACCACCCGTTCCCGGAAGTTAACTTTTCTGTGCAGATATTCCAAACACCTCCACAGTTTAACGTGGAAATTAGAAAAGACAATTCTCGGGGCACCTGGGTGGCTTAGTCAGTTGGACGCCTGACTCTGGATCTTGGCTCGGGTCATGATCTCACAGTTCCTGAGTTGGAGCCCGGAGTCGGACTCTGTGCTGACCATGCAGAGCCCGCTTGGGAGTCTGTCTCTCCCTCTCTCTGCCCCTCCCTCTCTCTCACACGCAATAAATACATAAACTTAAAAAAAAGAAAAGAAAAGAAAAGAAAAGAAAAGAAAAGAAAAGAAAAGAAAAAGTGCTTCTCTAACCCATAGAGTAAAAGAGATTCCCTGGACCCCAGTGAATTTTTGTATTGACTTCTTGAGATGCCAAGGTGTTTGCTGATAAAGTCAATCAAATAATTTGAAATCTCTGTGCATTTTGCCTTACACGGATATTATCTAAATCCGAGGGCTCCATTTATTTGGGAAACAACATGCCGTCAGAACAAACAGGAGTAATGATGGCATTGAGTGGATTCATTGTTTAATTCCATCAATATCCTCCTCGAACGAGAAGAAAAAAATCAGTGTTTAAATTTAACTCCCATAATCTTGATTTATGATGCTCCTTGGCCCTGAAGAGAGGGAATTCACGCCATTTATGAACGTAGCCTCCACACGTAAATAATTGCTGTTTACGCGGAGGGGTGTCCAGGGAAATCTGAAGACTGATTTGCCCTGGTCTGTTCTGAAGACTGAGGTAGCAGCAATATTAATTAGAGACAAAAAACTGATTTTGGTGAACGTGTTGCAAATCCATTAATTCATGGACAATTTCAGCCCCTGGATGTACCTTCTGCCTTTGTGGGTCCCAGGAGGTGGGAGCCTGTTCCCTTCACTCCGAAATAATCTTGTCACTTACAACTTAGAAGGCAAATTGTAGGAGACAAGGTGTTTCTCTGCATCACGGGGCTCAGTGTATGAATACAGTATTATTTCTAAGAGCCACCAAGACCTCTGGGATACTCGGTGATGTTTTATTTATAAGCCTATCACTGTCAATATCAACAAAGCCTAATGGAACGGAGCACGGAAATGCCATTTCTGCATGGGGGGTTGCAGAGGCCTGGGGGGCTGTTTGGGGGTTGCAGAGGCCTGGGCACCCGCACACGCAGCTCTCCAGGCTAACATTAATGAACGCTGGTGAGTTTGCTCTCAGGGCCGGGAGAGCCGTGGGCCTGCGTCCCCGCACATGCAGGAGGGTTTCCTTTCGACAGCTCCCGGACGTCTGTCGAGGACACTCGCGGTGCAAACACTGAGCCTGCCCACTTCTGCGTCTGGAGAGTCTAAAACAGGGCGTTGCACTCACTCTCCCATCACACGTTCATGATGTTAGAGATTCCATTTGGAAGATCAAATCACAAAGCTTTAGACGCCGCTTCGTCTTCACGGGGCGAAGTCCTTCGGGCACTGACTTTGGGAAGCTGACCACACGAGGGACCCTCAAGGAAGCACCCGAGCCCCGTGTCTCCGCCCTGTGGTGCCGGGATGTGGCAAAGATGTTAAGCTGTGAGAAAGCATCGCCCAGCTCACCGGGGCTGGCAGAGAGGGCGGTGGGCACCACTGTCCGGGGGCTGTGGCATCCGTGTGAGCTCGGGGAGAAGGCAGCCACGGTAGGGGCCCGAGCCCAAGGTGGCAGTCTCGTGACATTTAGCTGCTTTCAGAGCCCCTAGTGGTGCATGACCCACCCCCACCCCTGCCTCCTCCTGCCCCCGTTTGACCCCCTCCTGTGCAAGACATCTTCGGGGCGCCTAACACTAAGCTTCAGGGCCTGTGTTTTCAGCCCCGGGTGTTCAACACCCTGTTCAGGGCCTAACATAGAGGAGGCTCCCCCTGCAGCTCAGGGGTCAGTAGGACCTTTAGCCTGATGGTGCCCTGAGGCTGAAAAAACTGGGTGGAGGGAGGTGAGGAGGCCAGGGAGGGAAGGGGGGGCGGAGGGGGCAGAGAGGGGGAGAGAAGGGGAACAGGGGAAGGGGGAGAGGGGGAGGAGGAGGGGAGAGGGGAAGGGAGGGAAGGGAGGAAAGGGGGGAAGAAGGAGAGGGAGGGGGGGAGAAGGGGAGGGGGAGGGGAGGGGAGAAAGGAGAGAAGGGGGAGGTAAAAGAGGGAGGGAGGTGATAGGGGTAGGGAGGGGGAGAGAGGGAGAGAGGGGGAGGGGAGAGAAGAGGAGAAAGGAGGGAAGGAGGAAGTGAGAGGGGGAGGGAGGTGATGGGGCAGGGAGGGGGAGAGAGGGAGAGAGGAAGGGAAGGGGAAGGAAGGGAACTACATGGAGACCAAGGCTGACCCTGATCTCCCCATGTGACACTCAGCTGGTCCTGTTTCGGGGATTTCTGCTCACTGAGCTCCCGGAGCGCATCGGTGCTGTCATCGGTGACCCTCAGCTGACCAAAGCCAAGGTCACACAGCCAGAGCCACAGACACACGAAAAGCTGGAGAAGGACGAGCAGGAGTCCGTGGGGGGATGTTCTGGTGAAGAAAGTGCTCTTCCGGGGAGGAGCCCGACGGACAGAGGGAGCGAGTCTGATGTCCTCCGTCCACCTGCCTAGTCTCCACCCAGTGGGGGAAGCGGGGGCACAGCAGAGTGAGAGGTCCCTCCCAGCTCACCGAAGGCCCTGCCCTTTTTACGGAAAACAAAGGAACTGGAAGAGCTGCTCCATTGGTCTTAAAAATTGCACAAGTCCCGAAGAGTTCCCATAAATTTCACTACCGTGTCGCTGATTCTGACTCTTTAACTGCAGACCGCTGGCCTGTGGACCTTGCAGCGCTGACCTGGAGCCCTAATCAGCTCGTCACCAGGTCCAGCGCACAAGCGAACCTCGCAGGGACCCCGGGACAATGCGGTCCCCACGCCGGGTAACCCCTGAGAGTCCGGGTTTATAGGAAGTCCCCACACGATGCTGAGCGTGTTCCCCACTTCGAGTAGCTTCTAGACGGAGGCTCCCCCAGGGTCCTTGGGTTTCCCACCCGGAGCCCGCACTCACCGGCTGGTGGCCTCTGCAAATCACCCAACTCCCGTGCGCCCTGACTCCTCCCCTCGGGTACAGAGGTGACGTCCCAAGTCTGTAGGAAGATTGGGTGTGAGCACGGCGTTCCGTCCAGTTCTCAGCATGTAGAAGGGGGGCAGACGGTCCGCTGTCCTCCTCGTTCTGGTCAACGCGCTTCGGAACTGCTACGGAGGCCCCTGTACATTGGGAGGTGGCCTCACGAGCTGGGACGCAGGGAGAGGACCCCTCGGGGGAAGCTCACCTTCCTAGGTCCTGGGGCCCCTGGCCACTTCGAAACCAGGTAAGTGAGTCACCAAAGACGGAATTAAAGCTTCCTTCCCCCTCCTGACCTCCCTCCTGGGTCTTCCTGAGGATGCTTTCCAAGCAGACGACACACACACGTCTCTTGGGCATAGCAAAAACAAAGGGACCTTGTGAGAACGACAACTCTCGGTCCTTCGTACGGAGACTGGTTAAGCTGGTGGTTAGGCTGACATTTTTTATCGTAATATTCGGAGAATACTGTTTACTGAGCTTATCTCTGAATTTAGGGGATATGTGTCTTGTTAAAGCATGCGTGCCAACTGTTCTCGGACACAAATAAGGGAATATTGAGTGGTTATCATGTCTCTGCATATTAAAATTGTAACTATAGGGGCCCCTGGGGGTGGCTCAGTTAAGCATCCGACTTTCGCTCCAGTCATGATCTCATGGTGCATGAGTTCAAGCCCCACGTCGGGCTCTGTGCTGAGGGCTTGGAGCCCAGTGCCTGCTTCAGATACTGTGTCCCCCTCTCTCTCTGCCCCTCCCCTGCTCTCTCTTCTCTCAAAAATAGACATTCAAAAAAAATTATAACTATAAAGCTATCTTGGTAATCTTTGTAACAAGTAACATCTATCATGAACAGCAATTTCCGAGGATTGTTTTTGTCACTGTTTCCAAGAGAGGTGCTTCATGCTATTAAAGATTGCTGTGGGGGCACCTGGGTGGCTCAGTCAGTTGAGCGTCTGATTTTGGCTCAGGTCCTGATCTCGTGGTTCATGAGTTCAAACCCCACATAGGGCTCTGTGCTGACAGCATGGAAGTTGCTTCGTATCCTCTGTCCCCCACTCCCTGCCCCTCCCTCCCTCTCTCTCTCTCTCTCTCTCTCTCTCTCTCAAATCAAAAATAAACATTTAAAGATCGCTGTGCCTGGAGGTAGGGAAGAAAGGGGAGAACCTTAGCAATCACCTGACTTACTGTCCTTCTTTCTATGACAGATTTAAAAATGGGCCAATACCTTCATTATCTTGTTCAAAGTCACCGGATTTGGGCCTCTTTTCAATGTATTTTAAAATGCACGCGCAGAAATGCAGCAAGCATGAGTCTAGAGGGGATCATTAACTTTCAAGAAGCCATCTCAACAAAAATGCCTGATTTTTGAAGTGAGTGGCTCTGACCAGGGTGACAGGAAGACTGGTCTTTGTGTTGAGATAACACGTAACATATTTGCACTACTT
Source organism: Panthera uncia (assembly GCF_023721935.1). Taxonomy (NCBI): domain Eukaryota; kingdom Metazoa; phylum Chordata; class Mammalia; order Carnivora; family Felidae; genus Panthera; species Panthera uncia. Next base: position 148,274,225 of record NW_026057577.1, read on the forward strand.
TGCGCCCTTTCCCCTGTTGCCCAAGAAAAGGCACTGCACCCCTGGCTTGGGGGGAGATGAGTAATGGAAGGGTTCAGGACAGTGGCTGGCGTGCAGCAAAGTCCCCCGAAGCCACGTGGATCCAGGGAACCTGCAAAACCTCCCTTCTCGGCAGGCGCCGCGTTTAGTCAGTGCAGATCCCGACGGGCTCAGAGAGAAGCATCTGGCCCATTTTTTCTCCACCGGCGACCTGGCAGGAATGATAGGCGAGGAGGTGGTGACTTTCTTGCTGACCAAAACCCCATTAGTCTAGACACTGAACATGTTTCAAGACTGGCTGAGGGCAGTGAGAGGTCTCGTTGGTGCCCGGGATGTTGCCCAGCCCACTGGCGTGTGTTCTAGGCCTTCCGTGCAGGGGCCGGTGATGAGGAACAGCAAGCAGACCGCCATATTGAATTTAGGTGATGCAGTTGGCAGACATCAGCAAGACCACTAATCAGCAGTAAGATGCAAAAAGACCTGGGGGGACAGGGAGCCCCGCTAAGGGTCTTGGGGAAAGTCAACCAAATGTAAGTGGGAAGACCCAAAGGTCAACATTTTTAATTGGTTCAAGAGAGAAGGCACAGTCAGATCTAGTTTCCAGAGAAATCATTGCTCCCGGGAGAGATTAAATTCAACTGAACTCCTCCCTCATTACCACCAGGGAGGGAAAGTGCCCTGTTCAGACCCTACATGTCCCAGCGTCTTGCCACGTTAAAGTGTCACAATCTGGGTGGCTGACAATGTTGGAGATTTACTGCCTCACAGTTCTGGAGGCCAGGAGCCCAAGATCAAGGTGTCGGCAGGCTGTGTGCCCGCCCCCCCCGCCCCCCCCCCCCCACCCCCCGCCCAGGCACTGGGTAGACTCCTTCCTCATCCATTCTTAGGCTCTGATCATGGCCGCCGGTCCTGGGCCCTCCTTGCGTGCAGCCACATCACAGCCCTCACCTTCATCTTCCAGTCCCTCCTCAGCCCTCCACATAGTCCCCCTACAGGGACACCAGGGCCGTAGCATTTCAGGTGCACTGCACTCCAGGAAGACGTCCTCTTTAGTTTCATCCACAGCGATCCTATAAGATCACATGCTGGGTGCTAGAGGTGAGGGTCTGACACATCCTGTGGGGGATCCCACTCAACCCACAGCCCCAAGCAAGGACAACGCATCTCTGCGATGTGAGCACATTGCCTGTCTTGGGCTTTCCTGTGTCAGCTTGGGCTGCACTCGCTCTGTCTTCTTTCCTGGAAACTCTCCAGTATGTGTACTCCAGGGGGGCCCGGTGAGAAACATTTTTGAGTGTGTGCATGGCCACCATCTGACCACTGCTGTAAGAAATTCACCATCTCAGCAGGTCTTGGGATCCCGGAAGTTTCCATGACATCTCTTTGTCAGCAGACAATTGGGTCAGGACCAGCAAGTTAGAAGTTACAAGGTGGGGCCTGGGGACATGAACCCGGCTCTGAGTTCCCAGGAAGGAGAAGTTCTATGATCAGATTCCATACGGGTGTGGATGTGTGTGTGTGCCTGTCCAGATGCAGGCTGGAGAGAGACAAGCAGCATCCAGTTAAATAAGTGACTTGGTATGTGCAAACCTATCTGAGCTTGCAGGAAAATCTCATTTACTGTAGGCTTGCTCCTTTTTTTTTTTTTTTTTTAACAGTACGATGGACTATATACTCCCTATGCTATACTTTTCATCCCCATGACTTATTTTATAACTGGAAGTTTTGGGTTGCCTGGGTGGCTCAGTCTGGTGAGCGCCCGACTTCGGCTCTGGTCATGATCTCGCTGTCTGTGAGTTTGAGCCCCGCGTCGGGCTCTGTGCTGACAGCTCAGAGCCTGGAGCCTGCTTCTGATTCTCTGTCTCCCTTTCTCTGCCCCTCCTCTTCTCATGCTCTCTCTCTCTCTCTCTCTCTCTCAGAAATCAATAAACATTAAAAAAAATTTATAACTGCAAGTTTATATCCTTTAATCCCCTCCACCTGTTTCTCCCACCCCTAACCCCTCCCTCAATCCCCAGTGCCCCTCTGGCAATCATCAGTTTGTTCTCTGTATTTATGACTCTGTTTCTGGTTTTTTGTTTGTTTGTGTGTTTTGTTTTGTTAGATTCCACATATAAGTGACATCACGCAGTATTTGAATTTCTCTGTCCGACTTATTTCTGTCGGCGTGATACACTCACGGTCCATCCAGAGAGCCCCCTAAACGTCCAGGGTGTTAGAACATGGGAGGGCACAGCCACCATACAAGGGTCCCTGTGTTGATAGGACACACAGGAGAGACAGACACAGTGGCTACTTATCCCGTGAACCCTGACTCTAGCGTCCACCTCCTCCGGCCGTGGGGACATCCCAGGGGAAGGGGTGCTTGTGCGGCAGAGGCCTAGTCCCTCCTGCTGGGCCCCTCTGACCCTCCCCTCTCCCAGGATCCTGATACCTGGAAGCTCCCTGGAGGACCGGGCTGGCCGGAGGCTTCTTCCCTCAGAATGGTAACCGCAGCCCCGAGGGTCTCTCCGCGTCCGGAGGGGAAACTTACAACGCAGTGTGTGTGGGGGGGGGGGGGTGTCACCGTGGAAAATGACGTCCTCCGTGTTCCCTGGGGTCTGTGGCTGGAGTACAGCCCACACTTCACGCACTGACTGTTCGGGAAAGGTGTGACCTTTCACTGCGGCCCCGTCACCTAGCCTGACACTCAGGCCCCTCCTTTTTTTTTATTAATATTTTGAGTCACTTTAGGTTTGTTTCATTTTTGTTTTCTTTTGTATTCCAACCCGTCAGATTGTTTTTCTCCCTAATGCCTACGCCCACCCCAGGCTGTTTATCTGATGAGACTGCTGCCCTCAGGAGTGTAGGCATCCACAGACATCCACACGGGGTCCAAACAGCCACGTGTGCAGGGACACTGCACACATCTCCCTTGGAGCAGGTGTGGGGACCTCACTGGTAAGGGGGACGATTCTCTTGTCCCAGAACTAGACTCCCAGACAAGAGCTCCTCGTGGTGGATAGAACTATAGCCTAGGGGTATTTTACTTGGTTACATTGATGGTATTAGGAGCATTTAAAATGCATTCAGGGTCAACAAACTTTGAAATGATACTTCATTGTTAGCAAAGCACCTAAAGGAAACAGATCAAAAGGTATTCGTGGATCCTAAACCTTAAGGGAAACTTACCACATTCCCACTTGGAGCGGAGTTGAATTGTCCATCTTATTCCCTCCGGAAGAAATCTAGTACTGATGTTTCTGAATTACTTCCGGGGTAGAAGACATCCCTAGACTTAATTTGCCAAAGCCCCCGGTGAGGCCAGAAGCATTGGAAGGTTTCCGGGGCTTCAGATCAATGATGTCAAGGACTGGTAGGCGGCACGGGGCTGTGTTTGCCAGACCCTAACTGTCTTCTTTTCCACCCACTTTTAGACTTGAAGTTGTGTCTGCTCAGTGGCAGATGTCCCACAAACCTCTCATAATCCCCTAAATATATACAAAATTAAGGTTTTATTTTAAGCCTGTTTTAAAGGTAACTGTCTCTTGGGGCACCTGTGTGGCTCAGTCGGTTAAGCATCCGACTTTGGCTCAGGTCATGATCTCATGGTGTGTGAGTCCGAGCCCCGTTTCGGGCTCTCTACTGTCAGCACAGAACCCGCTTGGAATCCTCTGTCCCCCTCTCTCTCTGCCCCACCCCTGCTCATGCTCTCTCTCTCTCTCTCTCTCGCTTTCTTCCAAAAATGAATAAGCATGTATTTCTTTTTAAAAAGGTAACTCTCCCTCATCCACGCGCTTACTCCTTGTCAATCTGCTCACCACCTGAAGACTGAGGGTGCCAGGAGTGGATTTCTTTATATTCATCAGCGGCCCATAAGTGGTTATTTTATTGTGAGGCTCATGACTGCAATTTTATTTCAAATACGTGAAAAACGATCTTGAGAGAAAAGAGCACTGGACTCGGTTTTGGAAAATAATTTAGTGCTGTCTGCCATTGGCTGTGCTTCTCGCTAGTACATAATTAAAAGGCAAAGAGAAATCCATCCAGAACAGCATCGTCAGGGCGCTGCAGCCACCGGTAAGGAGAGCAAATTAAAATTTTTTTTTAATGTTTATTTATTTTTGATACAGAGAGAGACAGAGCATGAACGGGGGAGGGGCAGAGAGAGAGAGGGGGACCCAGAATCCGAAGCAGGCTCCCGGCTCCAAGCTGTCAGCCCAGAGCCCGACGCGGGGCTCGAACTCACGGACCGTGAGATCATGACCTGAGCCGAAGTCGGACGCCCAACCAACTGAGCCACGCAGGCGCCCCAAAAATGCACCCTTTTTCTGAAGCTGGATACTGTCGAAAAGCCCCGCCTGACACCTGACCTCCCTGTATTTTTACCGAACTTTCGTGCCTCAGTTTTCTCGCTGCCGCTGTTCCAGCTGTTGGGAATTCCGTGTTTTCTCTTGCTGACGCCGCACATTATGGAAGCTCCGGTTCAGATGTCTTCTTGAGAAGATGACCCACAGAATGAGGCCTTCTCCGCCCTGCTCCCCATGGACCTGGCTCACCACAGAGCTCCAGGCTGCTCAGCGTCCTGTCTCACGGCTGGAATCCTATCATGCAGACTCGAATGGAGGAGACATATGACACTTCAGAGACTCTACTGGGCTTTCTTTCGGAATTAAATAGGAAATGCCTTTGTAGCTATGATGCGATTCATTTATCCTACCTATTACTCCACTAGAACACGACTCTGTAAAGAAAGAGATGTGCCTTCATTTTGTATCTTCTTCTGGTCCCACCCAGTACTCATCTGTGCATGAGTATTGAGTAATAAATAAGTCCTCAATAGCTGTTGAGTTGTTTTAGCTTAAGTAGCTTTGCTCACGGTTTTTGTTTTCCATACAGGGTATTCTTTTCTGCCAAAACAATGCCCCCACCCCCTCTCAGAGATGTCCATCCCTAATCCCTGGGATCTGTGAGCATGTCACCTTACATGGCAATGGGAACCTTGTAGATGTGATTAAGATGACCAACTTTGAGATGGGGAGATTATCCTGGATTATCCCATGGGGCTTAAGCTAATCATACCAGCTCTTAATATCAGAGAACGTTTCCTGGCTCTGGTCAGAGATGGATTTAGTGACGGAGGAAGGTCAGAGAGATGTAACATGAGGACTTGACTCATCATGGCTGATTCCGAAGACAGAAGAGGGGAGCAGGATACAAGGAATGCGTCTAGAAGCTAGGAAGGTCAAGGAATGGATTTTTCCCGTATTAGTTTTCCAGGATTGTTACAACAAATAACCATAAATGCGGGTGACTTAAAAATAACTGAAAATTATTGTCTCACAGTTCAAGAGGCAGAGAGTTCACATTCAAGATGTTGGCAGGGCCATCCCTTCTTTGAAGCCTCCAGGAGAGGATCCTTTCTTGCCTCTTCCAGCTGTTGGTGATTGATGGTGTAGGGGTCAAGGGCAGTCCGCCCTAGGATGGGCCACTCTGATGTGCTGATGATGCCAAGTTGAAAATAATCAAGGTCTAAAAGGTTCAGGAAGACACTCTGCACAACTGCCTAGAAAATTTTAGATAGAGCACTTGTTCTGTAAAGAGATCCATCACCATAGGTAACTACAATGTACTATGAACTAGGGATGACAGACAAGGAGGAACCCAGCAAAGCCTGTTTCCACAAGGACCTCGATGTCCCACTGTTTCTCAGTAGCCCAGCACACGTTTGTGTACCAAACATTCACTCTATTTCTTCTTCTTGTGAGTTGCATTCCTTCCCTTTGAAGTCCCAGGCCCCTGCCCCTTCTCCTTAATTCAGGATGACATATATACATCATTTAGCCTGATGATCTTCGGAATTTGTGTCTATGTGGGCTCCCCGTACATACAAAATTAAATTTTATTTTCTCCTGTTAATCTGTCTCCTGTCAATTTGACTCTTAATCCAGCTAGATGAACCTTGAAGGACATCGGAGATTTTTCCTCCCCCGCTCTGGTGGTCCTTGACATCCCTTGGTGCGTAGAGGCATTTCTTCCTCACAACGTGTTCTCCCTGCGTCTCTCTATGTCTCCGTGTCAGCCTCTTTTAAGATCATCAAACACTGTATTATGGCCCATGCCAACCCAGTATGATATCACCTTCATTTCACTAATTACATCTACAAAGACCCTATTTCCAGAAGGGTCACATTCTGAGGTTCCAAGCAGACATCAATTTTGAAGGGATACCATTCAATGGCAGATAGTCCTTTAGAGCCTTCCGAAGGAACACGGCCCTGACAATATTTTATTTTCATCCAGTAAGAACCATTTTGTATTTCATCTTCCATAGCTGCAAAACAAACGAACAAAAATGTGTGTTTTGCTCAAGTCGCTACATTCACGGAAATTTGTGCCGGCAGCCATAGGAACCTAGACCATCCAGGCTGAGGTCACCAATTCTCCTTATTACCAACCACACACATCCCGCACTCTCTCCATTCACCGAGGACAACGCATTCTTAACTACGACAGAGTAACAGTAAGTCACTGCCAGTGATCTCTTTAATAAATTGCAGTAAAGGGCGCCACAAAGTTCTCCCGAGTTCTCCTGCACTTTCTGTCAGTGTTAAAGTATACACAACCGTGTCGTTACCCTAAGAGCATTGCTTTGAGACCATAAAACTGGCTATAAACCTGTGCCATCCCTGGAACATCTCGGAGCTGATATACTGAGCTCCTCGGCTCTGATTCTCCCATACTCTGTCCTTCATCACAACCCCTCAGATCCTGGGGAACAATGACAGCAAACAGAGATTTTTCTTTTTTCACAGGCAAATCTGAGACATTCAGACACTACGGCTGAGCTACCAGGGGCCGTAATAGATGCAAATTCTATATATCTTTAAAAGAAACAGTCACTCATTTATCAACACCGCTCTAAAAATACCATCAAATCCTGCCCAGTCTTTTCCATTTGAGCTGCTCCTAGTTCAACCAAGGGATTAAAAAAAAAAAAAAGGCAGCAAATAAAACACAGCTATGGGAGGGGGACACAGGGACCCCAGGCCTGGGAAAGTCCTAATTTTTTAAAAATGTTTTCTAAGTTTATTTATGTTGAGAGAGAGAGAGAGAGGGAGAAAGCATGCAAGCAGGAGAGGAGCAGAGAGAGAGAAGGAGAGAGAATCCCAAGCAGGCTCCACACTGTCAGCCAGATGCCACGAACCGTGAGATCATGACCTGAGCTGAAACCAGGAGCTGGACGCTCAACCAACCGAGCCCCCCAGGCGCCCCTGGGAAAGTGCTAATTTGAGAGGCATGGTCACACTGTCATGATAGGCCATTCGGATCACTGCAGTCCCCAAAACCGCCTGAGTCTTTTAGCAGATGGCCAAGTCCTATCAATTTGTATGTTTGCCCAATAACATAACAATCCGTACCGCGAGCTCATGGTACCTTCCCGAAGTTAGAATTCTCATCTCACGTTGTGTGCTTGAGATGAGAGGATTAGGATATGGGATCATAATACATTCTTTCAATATAGAATGTTTACCCTCTAAAACACAGTAGCTCTCTGTCAGAAATCAGGGGAAATTCCTGGGGAGGAATTTGGAAAGCCTGGTCCTGTTCGGAGCTTAGTGCATTTTTGTCTCAGAAATTTTGACTTATATACATAACTGTATATATTTGTGTGTATGTGTGTGTGTGTATGTGTGTGTTTTAGACACACACATACACACACACACACACAGGAAATACACACAGGATACGCCCCACACACGTATACGAGAAGACCACGTGCCTGTATATATTTTCTGACACACATCACAGAAAATGGCATTGCGTAAATTCTACGCTGTATGTGTGTGTTTGGGGTCAATGAGTTTCTATATTAAGCCTTGCAAATGAGATCAGGACTCTTAGCAGATTAGCAAAGGCAGAGCAGTGGATAAATTTCGTCTTTGACACGGTCTCCTGGGAAGCTTCTCAGCAGTTTAATATGAAATGGGGAGCAAGACAATTTCCGAAGCGAACCCCATCTGCCCGTGTGTCCTTACCAAAGCGTGCGATGAGATTCGTCCCTGGTAGATTAATGGTCTGGTTCGTTTTATTGTGTAGAAGGAAATGAGACAAATAATAATGGGCCACATTCAGGCTGCAGTGTCACCGGGGAGGGTGCAGATGCTTCCCCTTCCCCCGGGAGAACGGGGTGCCGGGCTTGGCCGCAGCTCCCGAGAGTCCCCGGCCCCGGAAGGCCTTACTGAGCGGGGGTCTCCCTAAAGCAAGAGCTGTTGTAAAACTAACATCTAGTGCCAAGTGCAAAATGCACATCAGCACCCGCGCCTGGAGGCTGTAAGTGGAAAACCAGGTGACAGAAATTAATGTCCCCGCGCCTGCCTGTCTCGAAGCTAGTTAGCAGGCTGAAAGACTGCCAGGTTTTCCCTTTGGGCTAAGACTCCAGCCAGGTTAGCCGATGTCTCTGGCTGGGCCCCTCCGAATTTCCAGGGCTGCAGCCTTATCCGCGGTGCCACGTGACGGGAAAACAACGCGATGGTGGCATCCACCACGTCCCATGGTCAAAGGCCCGGTGAGCCCGCCCGGACCGTGTGTCCGGCTCAGAGCCCGGAGGGCCGACCTGGCCAGGGCGAGGGGGCCCGGTCCGAACGCGGTGTTTGCTCTGCCCTTTATACGTGGCGTTGACAACCTTGGAGATATTTGGGGAGTCTTTTCCTCCCGCTGCACACAGACGTGCCATTGTTTTCTCAAAGCATTCCCTGATTATTTCCCCAGACTCTTTGTAGTGAGTTCCCTGCGTGCAGTCACGGGAAAACACGGTAACGACCGTACATCTCTCTGCCAATGTCGCGTGAAGTCTTACTATCATAGCATCCGTATCTCAAACAGAAAAATAAAGAGCCCCTCCTCCCCCCTCAGTAAATCAGAATGTCACGTCGGGGCCCCACGGCTCAGGTCTTTGGGAGAAGGAGGCCATCGAGAAGGACCCCGTTGTCTGGGTCACGGAACACGGTGGCGTGGGGGGGTGCGGGGGGCAGTGACACTCTTCTCTCATTTCTCAGCCTGTGGGAGGCCCAGGTAAGGGGAGCGTCCCCAGACTTTACCTCTGGCCAGGTAACCTGGTGGTCTGCCTTTTTCACGCTCCACGATGTGCAATTACCGCCACATAGATTTTGTTAACCAAAATTGATTTTAATTTGCTTTTACAGCAGCTGGGCCCAGCAGGCTGAGAGTGTACCCATTAGAACAGGCTTGTCAGAAGAGGGTTGGGAAACAGGTCTTTAAAATAACAGTCGCGGGGCGCCTGGGTGGCTTGGTCGGTTAATCGTCCGACTTCGGCTCAGGTCATGATCTCACGGTCCGTGATTTCGAGCCCCTCGTCGGGCTCTGTGCTGACAGCTCAGAGCCTGGAGCCCGTTTCAGATTATGTGTCTTCCTCTCTCTCTGCTCCTCCCCTGTTCATGCTCTGTCTCTCTCTGTCTCAAAAATAAATAAATGTTAAAAAAAAATTTTAAAAAAATAACAGTCGCTAATATTAATCCCAGCCTCGCAGCACAGCCCAGGTATTGGTTTTCTCGATCACCATGGAAGTGACAGGAAAACAGGTCCCCCTTTATTTTCTGACCGAGAGAGAGGACCCCGGCAGGGTGAGGTGGCCCTGCAGAGTTTCTGGGGCTGGACACTGGGGTCCACCCAGGAAGTCGCGCCGCCTGGTGCGAGCCCCCTTCCGTGAATATTCATGGGGTCCAGCCCCTACCCTCAGAGCCCCGCTTCTCCCCTCTGTGGGAATGCCGGCCACAGTTTCCGGGCTGTGAGTTCAACTTTGACATCACTCAGTCCTTTGATTCTGCTTTTTAAAAAGGTAACACTGTGTATAAAAGAGCCCCTGCACTTAAATAATTTGTGGACGGGAAGGCAAAATGAGAAGACCCTGAATTTGTGCTCATAGAGTGGACCACATCTGCTCCCAGGAAAACAAAGGGCTGTAAATACCAATATGAGACAAGAATCCCAGCCTCTCCTCCCCCGCTGGGGTATTTCAGACCCAGGGATTTAATGGTTGGCAAGACCAAGTTCTGGTAATTAGTCCTTTACCCATGGAAGACGGAGGCTTTATTATTTGCAAGCCTTTAATGTCTAATTATTTACAGAACATTTAGTCAGAGGCGGAGAGACCATGAAAGAGACACATGACCTTCAGGCTCCTTGTAAAGCAGACTTCCTGGGGGGCGGGGGGGGGGGAGGGGGTTGCTGAAACAGACCTGCTCACAGGAAATCCCAGTGGTTTTTCTTTCAAACAAGTGCACAGCATCGAACTTAATTATCTCCCAGCCAGGGTGCAGGGGGATCCTGGGGGAGGGTCCCCGGGCATGACTGTTTCTCAGTGTTACCTTCGCTGTTGCTGACAAGTACCAATTAAAGGACACAAAGAAAACGTGTATTTTCAGGTTGGGGAGCTAATGTGGGCCAGACCCAGCTACTTTCAGCTGAGCGCATGCGCTCTCGATGTGTGGGACGGAAGGGCGCCTGAGAACAGGCCGTCGCATCTCTCCATGAAGCTAGAACAGGGAAGGTTAGGAGACAGGTGTGATCACGAATATTCTTTATCAGCTTTATCGACTTGTAACTCACAAGCCGTACGATTCACTCGTGGAAAGCGTGCAAATTCAGTGACCCTTGGTAACTCCGCAGGTGGGTGCCACCGTCACCGGAGTCAGTTCTAGAACGTTTCCGCCACCCCAGAAAGAATGCCGTACCCTTTGGTCACGAACCCTCCCCCTGCCCCCTCCCTCGCCAACCACCGGCTTGTTTCACGTCTCTACAGATCTGCCTATTCTGGACCTTTCGTCCAGCGGACGCACATACTCTGTGTTCTCTGCACCCGGCTTCTTTCACTCAGCACCACGTTTTCAGGGTCTGTCGTGTTGTGCCACGTGTCAGCGCTCCGTGCCCTGTTGTGGCAGAACAGCGTCCTGTTGCCTTCAAACCTCCGCACACGGGCCTGGCATTCGGGTCCTTCGGAGCAGCGCAGAATCACTACAAGCAGAGCCCATCGCCATCCGAGGACAGTCACGTGGCTCACACGAAGGGGTGGACCAAGTGGTCCCTCCACTGCACATAAAGGGCTACCCCTGCAGCGCCCACACATGACCTGGACTTGCCGGGTTACTGATTTTTCCGCTGAGTGTCTCCGGGAGGTATGGCCCGGGGCGCCCTTCTCTTCCCAGCTGAGCCAAGTCGTGTGACAGGGCCGCCAGTTCGTCCCTTCAGCTCTACAAACCTCGTCTATAAAAATGCTGCAGCAAAAATAAAATAGCACAATGACTGATACCAGGTAACTGCCCGTCCCTGTGAGTTCTCTCCCTCCCTCCCCTCCCTCCCCTCCCTTCCCCTCTTTCCTTGCTTCCTTGCTTCCTTGCTTCCTTCCTTCCTTCAGGCTCCTCCCTCCCTTCCTTCTTCCTTCCTTCCTTCTTTCCTTCCTTCCTTCCTTCCTTCCTTCCTTCCTTTTGGCTCTTCCTTCCTTTCCTTCCTTCCTTCCTTCCTTCCTTTCCTTTCTTCCTTTCTTCCTTCCTTCCTTCCTTCCTTTCCTTCCTTCCTTCCTTCCTTTCGGCTCTTCCTTCCTTTCCTTTCTTCCTTCTTTCCTTCCTTCCTTCCTTCCTTCTTTCCTTCCTTCTTTCCTTCCTTCTTTCCTTTTTTCTTTCCTTCCTTCCTTCCTTCCTTCCTTCTTTCCTTCCTTCCTTCCTTTCGGCTCTTCCTTCCTTTCCTTTCTTCCTTCTTTCCTTCCTTCTTTCCTTCCTTCCTTCCTTCCTTCCTTCCTTCCTTCCTTCTTTCCTTTCAGCTCTTCCTTCCTTTCAGCCCTTCCTTCCTTCCTTCCTTCCTTCCTTCCGGCTCTTCCTTCCTTTCCTTCCTTCCTTCCTTCCTTCTTTCCTTCCTTCCTTCTTCCTTCCTTCTTTCCTTCCTTCCTTCCTTCCTCCCTAGGTGAATGTGACATCCCAGTGACCAATCAACTTATTCAGCTCACTCAATGGAAAGAAGAAAAGTTGGGACTTGCCCTCTGACATTTTAATTAAAATTCTAATGATCTGTTTTGCCACACCAGAGTTGGGCTTGGATGACGTTTTTATTGGTTGGAAACATGAAATATGAGAAAATGTAGGACTCTGGTGGACTGCTAATTAAATGTATTCATGAAGTTTTTTTTTTTCTTAAATACAGAGATGAGTTTCTTACCTTGTAATACTAAAATGTTGGTGAGTTCGTTGTTTTGTGATTATTATCATGGTCATACTGCCAGTCTCATTTTGGTAATAGTTCTGTAAAATGCAAAATTTCTGGCATCCGCTGACCTAGACGGCAGGGATTGATAAATTTTGCCTGTAAAGGGCCAGATAGTAAATAGTGTCATTTTGGCAGGCCGTGTGGACTCTGTTGCAACTACGCAACGCTGCTCTTGTAGACAAAAGTAGATGTGGACAATGGTTAGGCAATAGGTGTGAGTGGTCAGACTTTGCCCACCCCCGACCCAGACACTCACCAGAATGCCATGCCAACCTCTGGACACACGGAAGTGCCCACTTAGAGTAAGGACACCACCCTCTCTGTAGGGGATGCGGAAAGGACAACAGATGTAACATCCGCTTAGTCATTACTGATAATTTTCTTGAAGCTGAATGACAAGGGTGATGGGTGGTGTCCCACGTGAGGATGATGGTTGATAAGTGACTCACTAAAACTGGCCCCAAAGAGAGACAAGAACATCCAGTAGATCATGGCTGGACCCGTGGCTTCCTGCCAGGAAGAGCCACACCAAGTGACTTGAGTGGAGCACAGAGTCCTCCGGATAAGGAAGGACAGCAATGTTCTGAGGCACGCTCAGAGGTGGGAGAGAAACAGGAGAGGGAAAGACCCCGGATAAAGGTGGGGAAGACCCAGGCAGGGGAGCGGCCATGTGCGAAGGGAACAGGCCCACAGAACCCTGTCCTCACCGGCTAGTGTTGGTGGGGTGAAACTCTAATCTCCATGACCTTGCAGGAGCAGGGGGACCCCTAGTGAGGGCTCTTTTTGGCAGCCGTGTAGAGTTTTGTGACCTTTGCTGTGGGACACCTACTGTTTGCTCATCATTTCACTCATAACACATTCTGGTCAATATTCTTTCAGGCGGACTGGTTTGCTTGGGTTCGGTTGGAAGTTCGAGCTTGCAGACATAATACCCACATTACTTGTACCATAAACTGAGCACATATCTATTGGGCACCTCCTACTGCTAGACACTATTCTAGTATTCGATTTCCTGACGTGAGGATTGCATACACAGAAAGACATAGTAGTAAATACAAGTCACGGCAATAAGATCCTACCAGATCTGTCCGTCTGGACGATTGCGTCTTGAAGGTAAATGCCATGATCAAACTGGCATCTAAGGAGAAGAGGCTGGAGGCTTGGTGTGTTGGTTAGCCACTGCTGTATCACAAGTTGTCCTAAAACTTAGAGGCTTAAACAGGTAACCCCCACACTTTCTGTAGGTCAGGAATCTGGGATTGGTTTAACTAGGTGGTCCTGGCTAAGGTTCTTTTGTGGGGTTCTATTTGATCTATGGACTGGAGTCATCTCGGGATTCAGCAGGGACTGCTTCCAAATCCACACATGTGAGCATTGGCAGGGCTCAGTTTGCTGATGGCTGTAAGTCAGAGACTTCAGTTCCTCACCACGTGGGTCTCTCCCTGGGCTGTTCACGTACAACATGACAGCTGGCCTTCCCAGAGTGAGCCAGCTAAGAGAGAAGGAGAGAGAGAGTGCTGCTGGGAAAGTTAAGTCGTTTTATGACCAAACTTGGGAAGGGACATCATTGCCTCTGCCATACGGTCCCAGCCTCACAGACCAGCCCTGGTAGGATACGGGAGAGGGCTTCACAAGGATGTGACAGCAAGGAGGTGAGAGTCACTGCGGATCATCTTGAAGGCTGCTTACCACACCCAGGTTAGCATCAGAAGGAACCCGTCTCTAGGCGGTGTCCAGGCCCAACTGTAGGAAAGTATCCTGATGCTTGAGAACGGATCAAGATGGGTCCATGTCGCTGGGAACAGGGACAATGTATCAGCTGTGGGCAGTCCCAAAGGCCGAACTGAAGGGCAGCCCATCATCTCTCTGCTCCTTGGAGGAGGTAGCATGAAGCCACACACACCAACACTGACGTGCAATAAGAACATTCACTCTTTTTTGGCAACTGAGAAAACAGCCCCGAGCATGTGGGCTATGTGTGGCAAGGAAGGGAAACTGGTAAGAAGAACAAAACTGTAGAGATGGAAAACAATCTTTTTGGAAACTCGAAGACATTGGTACAGGCAGAAAAAATAACATGCATCACCCATAAACAATGTAGACAGCGTAACATAGCATGAGGGATACCACTTTGGAAAGCTCACTACATCACAAAAGTGGATGTGTCCCTGTGTCAGACAAAGTCACTGGCTTTTTGATCATGAATGTCTGAATAATGACACTCCCTAAGACCCACGGGTGTGTCTGTGGGAACAGATCGGAAGTGAGCCTGTTCCCAGGCACCCCGCCCCCCCACCCATGAGTTATCTCCTGCTGAGCAAAATGGCCACTGTCCCCAGCCGGGTGCCTTCGTCTCCCTCTGATTCTTTCTCTGGGGAGATGAGCGGGGGATACACACTTTACCAGGAGGAAAATGGGGACGTGCTTCCTCTGAGGGCCACGTATGCTATCTGGTGAGTGAAAAGTTGCCAGAGTAGCACGAGGAAGCCACGCGCATCGGTGGGTCACGTTCACTAATAGGTCCCCGCAGATGATGCTCAGCAGGAAAGCCCAGCATAAGCAGCAGGCGAGAGGCCAGGAGAAATCCCTGGGATTCTGGGGGTCCAGGAAGATCTCTGCGGACGCCAGAGCCACTGCTACCCGAACTTGAAATTGCGGTATGAAAGAGCCGCTCGTGGGAAAGGCGAGGGAGGGCCTCGGGTGCTCTCAACTCGCTGTGCACTTAAAATCATGGCCGATCCTGACTTTAGGGAATTTACTTGATCCCCTTAGCATGCAACTCAAAGTTCTGAAAAGTTCCCCATGTTAGAAATTGGTTCAACTTAACCCAGTGTCTATTTCCTTGCCTGTTTTTGTCAGAAGTGGCCATTCTCAGCCATTAAAATCTGCCGTCAGGGCCTGAAAGTAGGGCTTACAAAAACACTATGACTTTCAATGGAGACGAAAATGCGGCGGAAAACTTTGGGGGTCCCCAGGAGAAAGCACTGTGGGTGGAAGATAAAGAGGCTCCAGGCACTTGGGGACAAGACGGGGACCCCCAGAGGGATGTAGGGAAAGTCCTTCCTAAAAAGAGACACCGTTTACTCTCCATTGGTCTGTATCACGTAAAGCTAAGATTCCTGAATTTCGGTGTATCTTCTAATTACCCGGAGGGACTTAAAAAAATGTCAAGACTCTACCCCTGGAGACTAACTGGGTTGGGAAAGGGCCCAAGTATGTGCGCTTTCCACAGATGCCCCAGGTGTTTAAGCAGGGAGGCCAAGGGTCCCATCCGGGGAAATACGATACGAGAAAACACGTGCGTGAGTTGGATGGGGAGTGGTGGTCAAAGATGCTCCACGGGACGGTGATCAGAAAGGGCTGTGCTTAGCCAGTGAGTTACAGGATTTGGAAAAGTCTCAGAGTCATCTCACCTTGAATCAGGCCCAAGGACTGTTGTTAAAACACTCAGGAGCATTTCTGGACGATCCAGGCCAAGGCACGTTCCGCCATCCTCTTTGTCACGTGCATCCTCGAGATGTGAGAACCGGGTCTCTGGGAGCACCTGTGATGAGTAAAGTGCTCACGCTCATGGCTCACCTTCTTTGTAATTAGACACGTTCTTAATCCCTAAGTGTTTTACAAAAACCTTTCCAGTGTGAAATTGTGAAACAGTGTTTTGGCATTTGCTCTGGACACATTTGCACCCCTTCAATGGTAACTGTTAATTAAGCAAGAGAGGAAAATCCCAAAGACTATCTGAGGAAGAATTCTGTTGGAATTCATGTAAAGTAGCATAAAGAATCACCTTCTCTTTGTCATAAATAAAAGGAAAGGAAAGGAAAGGAAGTGAAATAATAAAATAAAATAAAATAAAAACATAAAATAAAAATAAAATAAAATAAAAAATAAAATAAAATAAAATAAAATAAAAAATAAAAAATAAAGCAAAATAAATAAAATAAAAAATAAAAACAAAATAAAATAAAATAAAATATTGTAGATCCCAAGAAAGCGAAAAACAGCCTTGCTGGCAGCTGAGTCGTGATGTTCCTAAGTGAGCGTAAACAATGATCCGAAAATATAAATAATGTGTGGACAGGGCCCCTCTGAGACCGCATAGGGAACGAGACAGAGACAAATGCCTCTCTCCTACATGAAACCTCTCTTCACTTCCTCTCCTGACATGAGTGATTTTTACCAGTGAAAGCTCTGGTCTCCCTTCTCTTAGATAAAACTTAAGATACCCAATCGCCAAGTTATCTCCACTTCTTGACAATATTCAATTCAGAATTCCTTGTCACTTTCCTAAACCCTCCTCAGAATCACCTAGAGCAAGCCCAAATCCTGTACGTCCCTCCTAACTCTTTCTTACTGATGTCCAGCAAGCTCCGTGACCCTAACGTTCAGCTCTAGGTGCATGAACCTGGTGGTACTTGGGCCACGGGCTTTAACAAGGGGGGCTCCACTGAGATTTGACCATGGTCCCTGCTGCCGTAGACCAGAGCCCTTGACTTGGTAACCAGGGGGCATTTGAAAACCCTGGAGTTTCCACGGGTTCAGAACCACCTTGCTTGCAATGATGAAGTCAGTGTCATCCGAAATATGAGCCCCACATCCTTCATGGACCCCCTGAGTTTGGGTTTTATTTTGGTCCCTAGGCTCCTAACCCCCTAACACAGGGCACTCTTGTAACCTAGTTAGCCAGCCTCTGGTATGTTGATGAAGGCATGGACCCAATATTTCCATCACTTGAGCCTGCCTTGAGGTAGGGTGTGTTTGGAAGTCTTCTCAAATCAGCAGCTGTGAACACATGGTTTGTCTTTTCAAAACTTTATAAGGACATTCTTGCCATCTTGTCCCTGTATACCATGAGCTGCTCTGCTTAGTTACATTTGCATGAAACTGGGGTTTGTGAAGCCTTAGTTGGTGATGACTGCTCTTTGGACAAATTCTAGAACGCATCTGGTTGCAGATGCATTATTTGCACTGACCAGTGCTGCATGAGGTCCTTGCAGGCTGAGTCTATACCTACACATCAGTCTACAGTAGATACCAGCTGTTTTGTGCCCTTATGTTACTTAACACATGGACGCATCTCTCTAGAGGGCCTATTACATGAAATACAAGTTGGAGTTATGGTGCCCGCTTTGGGGAACATTTGACATGAATAAACAGCTTGTTTGAGAGAAAACTAGGACTGAATTTAAAAACAGTGTCTCAAGTATCCTACAAACTAGATGCAATTTCGATTCTAGAATCACTTCCAAAAGGATTTTGTAAGTAATACCAATAAACAATGCGCAGAACTCACAACTCCTACCTCCCTATTCGTACACTTTTTTATTTCCCCGTCTCCTCGTGAGCCATTCATATGATCTTAATGTCTATAAAATTGAAACCTCCATGTGAAAAATGTTCCAGTATTTCCCGATCCATGAACTGCACACCATGTCTGTTTTCATCCCTGGGCTGTTACTAAAGATCTCTGAATCCAAGGATCCTATGGAGAGGGAGACAGAAGAATTCAGACTTGTCTTGGGCACATAGCCTTCCCTTATCACTACCAGTTAGATCTTTATTTGGTGAGACCAGAAAACACAAACACTTGACTTCAAATGATTAGTTGGGCATGACCCTGAAGGAATTTAAAGATTAATGAATCAGTAGATAAAGTTAGGAGCTACCATATTGGGAAAGGCAGGTGACCCTCATTACCACGCTGAGCTAGAGTTTCTGCTCAAGAGAGCTTCCAGGAGAGTGAGATCAGGGAGTCATCGAGATGCCTCTTAGTGCCTCTGTGCCCCACGGGGACAGTGGATGGGCACGTTGCAGCAGCCCCAGCTAGGGAGGGAAAAGCAATCAAGGGTCACACCCCTCAAGACAGGAGGTGCGGATCCAAAATTGAGGGAGTCTAGAATGGGTGGCGGAGAAAGGAGCCGACAAATTTCGGTGACTGTGGGAGACCACCCACGGCAGCGGAGACTGTAGCTTCTCCCCCTTTAGGTCTTTCCCTTTTATTGTGGCAACATGCACATGACACAAAATTTACCATTTAGCTGTCTGAAGTGTTTAGCGCGTCCACATTGCCTTGCAGCCGTCACCGCCATCCCCCTCCAGAGCTCCGATCTACTCAAACCCCAAATCCATGACATGGCTCCCAGCTCCTCAGTCCCTGGCAAGCACGATTCTATTCTCCGTGTCTATGGTTTTTACCACTCTACGTACCTCACTGACATAGACTCAGACGGTGTTTGTCTTTGTGTGACCGGCTTGTTTCACTGAGAATAGTGTCCCCAAGTCAGGTCACATCCCTGGATGGATTCTAGGAGCAGCAAACAGACAGTTCCCATGCAAGCTCTCAGGGTCCCGCCGCAGGAGCCTGCGACACCTCTTTGCCTCCGTTCTGTCTGTGCGTGTGTTTGTTTTATTTGGTGGCGTTAGTTTTTGTTTGCTTTGCCTTGCTTGCTCGTGTTTTGGAATGGCAGTGTAATTTTTTCAGTGTGAGCAGGGCCGCCTGGAAATGTTGGGAGAAAGTTCTTGTGGGGGAACCTGGAACCGAAGGGGAACAAGGAAGTGGAAACCCGCCACAGTGTCCCCTTCTCCAGAAGGAGAACTCCGAGGTACATCTACGTCGGTCTCGTGCATCTGCAGCGCGTCCGCGCCCAGCCCCGCCGTGGTTGCAGCCCTAGCAGCACACGGACCGTCCTCCTTCTAGTTCATCACCCACTTCCTGTCATTTCCCCCCCAAACAAACCACCTGTGCTCAGGCCCTAATCTCAGGTTCTGCTTTAGGATGAACCCCAAAGAAGAAGATGGCCAAAATCCCCACCCGTTCCTATGACTGGGTAAGAATGGCCAAAATATTTTATGTATAGAAGACACAACAGCCAACATTCGATATTAGCTTGTTGGTGTACTAACCCTCCAGAATTTAGAGCTTTTAATCTTTTTTTTTTGAATAGAGCTCTCCTGGGTCATTACACAGAAGAAATCATGCTTTTCCTTAAGCTTTTCCTCTCTCAAGCTGGGGAGATGAGGTAGCAGAAAAATTAGAAATTTAACAAATGGGGGCGCCTGGGGGGGGGGCCCAGTCGGTTGAGCGTCTGACTTCCACTCGGGTCACGATCTCACGGTTCATGAGCTCGAGCCCCGCGTGGGCTCTGTGCTGACAGCCTGGAGCCTGCTTCTGATTCTGTGTCTCCCTCTCTCTGCCCCTCCCTTGCTCATGTGCTGTCTCTGTCTCAAAAATAAATAAAAACGTTAAAAATGTTTTAAAAAAATAAATCTAACAAAGAACGATGTCCATCTTTACTCATTACCAGCCACATAAAAGTAGATAGCAGCAGACTTCATGTTTGTGATGACCGGGTTTTACTGCTGTTTCTGAATTCATGACACAGACACAACCTTGAGACTTGCCTAAATCAGAAATGTATGAAATGTACAGAGTCACTGGGGTATTTTTTGGTCCCGCTGTAATTGCTCACCAGTTGATATTTCACATCTAATTAGCTTGGTTTCTTTCAGAGTTGTAGGAAGCTCTGAGCAGTCATACACGCTGGAAAACTTATTTATTATGTGATTCTACATTTTGAAATGAAAAGGTCATATGATAAAAATGGTTGATCTTAATAAGCTCTGCTTAATTTCATATTTCATCATCTTTGCGATACCCCAGGAGAGAACGCCAAGGAAGCTCTTAATGGTTATGATTGCGATGATTTACGCCTTAAATTATAATAATTCTCTTCATTTTAGACAACTTATTTGACAGGTTCATAACGGGGGCATTTTTTTTTAAGAATACTGGGAGTTTTAATAACCTAGGTTCGTTTCAGCCTATTCCTGTGTTTTGTACCAAATCATGATAACAAAGTAATAGTTGATACTTTTTTTTCTTTTGGTTTCCCCCAAATTCCTATGTTGAAGCCTCAACTCCTCAATGTGACTGTATTTGGAGCTTTAAAGAGATAGTTAAGGTTAAAGAAGTTCATCAGAGTAGGGTCCTAATCTGATAAGACTGCTGTCCTTATAAAAAGAGAAAGACATCAGAGCTCTAAGGATCTCTCTTTCTCCTCCACCCCCAACTCTCTCCCATGTACACAGAGAAACCATGTGAGGACAGAAAGAAGCAGCCCTTACCAGCAACCAACCCTTTTCACACCTTGATCTTGGACTTCCAGTCTCCAGGACGGTGAGAAAATCCCTGTTGTGTAAGCCGCCCAGCCTGTGGTGTTCTCTCATGGCAGCCTGAGCCGGCTAAGGCACCGTCACTCCTGGGCTGTGTCTTCCTGGGTATAGTTACTCTTATCCGCCTCTTATACACCCCGAAGTGCTAGGGCGATGTCTTCAATGTGGCAGATCGTTGGCAGATGCATATTTATTGCATTCAGATCTATGTGAGAAATGTCTAAGGAGACTATGCAGAAGCATGAACTCCATACCTTGGGGATGAGGAAGTCACAGACCTCACTGTCAGAGGCCTTGCTCCCCAAAATGAGTGAATGTGGGGCTCAGGTATTTGTCGCACACACAGCACACAGCCAGGGCAGGGCACCAGAGAATAGACAGAAGGATCTGCTTATTTTGTGGTGGGATTTCTCTTTGAGGTCCAAACGTTTTAATAGTATTGATTACCTTAGGGGCTCCTGAGTGGATCAGTCGGTTGGGCGTCCCACTTTGGCTCAGGTCATGATCTCACAGTCCATAGGTTTGAGGCCAAATCGGGCTCTCAGCTCTCAGCACAGACCCTGCTTCAGATCCTCTGTCCCCCTCTCTCTCTGCCCCTCCCCCGTTTGCTCTCTCTCTCTCAAAAATAAAATAAACATTAAAAAAATAATGTTGATTACATCTGTTTCCATCGGTCCTGCTATCACAAGAGAAAGTCAATCTGCATATCAGACAAAGGGCTCGTATCCAAAATCTATAAAGAACCCACCAAACTCCACACCCGAATAACAAATAATCCAGTGAAGAAATGGGCAGAAGACATGAATAGATGCTTCTCTAAAGAAGACATCCAGATGGCCAACAGGCACATGAAAAGATGCTCAATGTCACTCATCATCAGGGAAATACAAATGAAAACCACACTCAGATACCACCTCACGCCAGTCAGAGTGGCTGAAATGAACACATCGGGAGACTATAGAGGCTGGCGAGGATGTGGAGAAACGGGAACCCTCTTGCATTGTTGGTGGGAATGCAAACTGGTGAAGCCGCTCTGGAAAACAGTGTGGAGGTTCCTCCAAAAATTAAAAATAGATCTACCCTATGACCCAGCAATAGCACTGCTAGGAATCTACCCAAGGGGTACAGGAGTGCTGATGCATAGGGGCACTTGTACCCCAATGTTTATATCAGCACTCTCAACAATAGCCAAATTATGGAAAAAGCCTAAATGTCCATCAACTGAAGAATGGATAAAGAAGATGTGGTTTATATATACAATGGAATACTACTTGGCAATAAGAAAGAATGAAATCTGGCCTTTTGCAGCAATGTGGATGGAACTGGGAAGTATTATGCTAAGTAAAATAAGTCAGGCAGAGAAAGACAGATACCATATGCTTTCACTCTTATGTGGATCCTGAGAAACTCACCAGAAGACCATGGGGGAGGGGAAGGAAGAAAAAAAGTTAGAGAGGGAGGGAGCCAAACCTTAAGAGACTCTTAACAAACTGAGAATAAACTGAAGGTTGATGGGGGGTGGGAGGGAGGGGAGGGTGGGTGATGGGCATTAAGGAGGGCACTTGTTGGGATGAGCACTGGGTGTTGTATGGAAACCAATTTGACAATAAATTTCATATTTAAAAAACAAAGAATCATAGCAAGAAATGAGTGGTGGTCTGAGGTGATGGGGTTTGCCTAATTTGGGGAACTCTTGATAGTAGTGAGGACCATTTTTAAAGGGGGAGGGGATGGGTGCAGAGCTTAGCTATAAGGTGACTGAGGTCAAAGACTACAAAAGCCAAATTTCTGATCTTCTGTTGCCGTGGTAATATTCGTTGTGATGTCCAGCTATGACGGCACTCTGTCTGAAAAGACAAGGGAAAGGAAAGCGTAAATAAAATTCAGTGACAAATTTCTAAAAAAAAGAGAGAAAGTCAATCTGATCCAGTCAGTGCCAGGGATGATGTCAGGAGTGGCCTCCCCCATCTCACTGTCCCTCTGCCATATCCACCCATGGTCCTCGTTCCTCAGACAACCCACTGGCATTGTGCTCGACCCCAACATCCGGGCTCTGGGCATTGAGGGGGACGTACCCTCCCTTTGTACCTCCCTCCCATCAAAGTACCACAGGCTCGGCCCTGCCATCCACCCTCCACCCCCGTCCAGGCCTCGCTCCCAGTGGAACAGGGTGGGACACAGGAAAAATCCTGTGATATTGAATTAGTAGCCACTTCGGAGCCTTGAGAGTGAAAGGCTCTGTACACGACCGTGCATGGAACACCTCAGTGGTGGGCAAACGTAAAACATACCAATTCGTACCTCATCTGAAACTGTCCCTTCCTTTGCCCCACATGTCCACTGGGCCCCATCTGAATGTCATCTCTTCAAATGCTGAAACAGGAAGACATCTGTGCCCCCACGTTGTCTACAATATCTTCACCACCACCTAAGAGGTAGATTTTCTCAGCTCTCCGAAGCTGTGTTAAACATTATCAGGATTTGACTCCCAAAGAAACACTTTGGGCAGGTCTGGGTATCTAACTCCTATGCCTCCTTAACCTGAAAGACATCTAGAAATGATGTCACTAATACTTTAAAGAAGTTATTGGAGTTGAACTTGGGTCCAATCAGGGTACCACACTGGCACAGCCATTGCCTTAGCCTTCCCTGGGATCACGTGACAGCATACTCAGGACCCAGAGAAGGAAAGAAAGAAACAACGCAAAAGAAATAAAAAGGAGAGTGCCATTTCACAGCAGAAATACGGAAGTAAAAAACCTACAGAAGGTAAAGGTGAACAGCTGCGGCCTGGCCCCGTGGTGGAACCCTACTTCAGGTGGGATGCAGTAAATTAATGATCTCTTCGGGTCCCCATTCGGAAACGTAGAGCGCAGTCTGGAAGAGGAACCGAAGGCGAGACTCTTTGCCCCGATGATAAGGGGATAGTAACTTTGCGTTTCCAGGATTGATGAGCCTCCAGAGGGGTGAGGGCATGAGAGGGAAGGGCTCAGAAGGGCCGGGGAGAGAGAGGACCCTAAACTCACCCAAGAGACACCGTCAGGGAAAGAACTCACACCTGCCAGGGGGAACAGTGCGTTTCCGAGGAGCAAGACACAGGGCCGGTAGCTGTAACTGTCCATCACGCAAAGCCATGTTCTTCCCAGAATCGTCCTCTGCTGGCCCTGAAAGGCCCTCGCAATTTCTACACGTACAACCTTTTGTTGCCAGTGCTTTAGAGCAATGACAGGAGACAGACCTTGTCCAGTGTAGAGCAGAGGCTGAGACCAAGAGAAAGCAGATGCATGAGGGACATGAGGACAGGTGAACAGACAGGCGAGAGACATTGGGGCCCTCAGACAGAGCACAGGAAGGTCACTGGGAATTCCCAAGGGGACGGCATTCACTTCCTATGGTAGCTGTAACAAATTACCACGAATTTAAACACACATTTATTATCTTGCGATTCTGGAGGTCAGAAGTCTCACTGGGCTGCAAATCAGGAGGGTGGCAAGGCTATGTTCTTTCTTGAGTCTTTGTGGGGAGAATTCACTCCTTGTCTTTTCTGTCTTCTAGAGATGCCCACATTTGTTGTCATGATCATGTTGGCAAGGTCCCTTTGGCTCTATAAATTAACATATTTACAGGCTCCTTTTTTTTTTTTTTTTTTTTTGAGAGACAGTATGCACGCAGGGGAGGAGCAGAGGGAGAGGAAGAGAGAATCACAAGCAGTCTCTACACTCAGCTTGGAGCCCAACAGGGTTTCATCTCACAAACCTCAGACCATGACCTGAGCCTGACCTCGCTCAAGAGTCAGACCCGCAACCGACTCAGCCACCCAGGCACCCTTCACTGGCTCTTAGGATAGAATGTGGACATCTTTAGGGGCCTTTGGCCAACCACATAGAACTTCCCAAAGTGCATGAGATCAGGGTGATAGGCATCCGATTTGATTAAAGATCGATTTAACTGGGGTTTCTGGGTGGCTCAGTTGGCGAAGCGTCCGACTTCGGCTCAGGTCATGATCTCACGGTCCGTGAGTTCGATCCCCGCATCAGGCTCTGTGCTGACAGCTCGGAGCCTGGAGCCTGCTTCGGATTCTGTGTTTCCCTGTCTCTCTGCCCCTCCCCAGCTGGCTCTCTCTCTCTCTCTCACTGAAAAATAAATAAACATAAAAAACTTTTTTAAAAAGATCGATTTAACTTATCTGAGTTACAATAAGATGTGCAGCATTAAACTGGCATTGTCCTTTTAGAGGATCCAAAGAACGTGTTATGTGAATGGGGCTCACTTGTAAGCTCTGTGTGCCACGCTAAAACTTACCAAGCATATTTACACCTGAGAGCAAATTGTACTCTTGTAATAATTCTCAGACATCACCATCGCTCCTGATGCAAGCGTGCCCAAGGCTATGAGATCGGAAAAAATTGCTTTCTTAGAGGCATTCTATGGAAGTAAATGAAATTTAAGAAGGGAAAATCAATGTTTACATTTGTCCATATAGCTATTCACTTTCTATGTGCATATTCTTTTTCGTATATGCGCATATAATTTACATATTTACATATCATTTGCATACTATTATCTTAGAAATTAGTTATAGTCTATGTGTCCCATTAAAATCGTGCCATGTATACTTATGTGCAGGATGTCCCCACACACTGCAGTCACTAACCCTGGTGGCAGCTTACGTGCTTCATCCGTGCACTTACACACAACCCCCTCGGCTTCTTGTTTCTCTCATATAACAGTGCTCCGTGAAAATTCCATCAGGCCAAGGAAGAACTTTTATGGACCACATACTGTTTCTTGTTCATTTGTTGCTTTTTTATGTCTTCCACTTCTCTGCTTAGATTTTTTTTTTTTATCCTTCCACTTGTTTTAACAATGCTTGCCATTCTCGGAGCATTTTATAATAGTTGCTTTAAAAATCAGTCATTGACGGATATTTTTAAACATGTGTTCCAAAATGGAACGTGTTCCAAAATAGACACGATGTCTATTGAGTGCCTCTTTCCGTGTAGTTGATACATGTCTGGTTCTTCACGTGCTGAGTAATTTTGGATTGCATTCTGGACACTCTGAATATTATGTTATTAGACTTTTGAGTCTTTTTTAAAGCCTATCGAAAATGTTGACATTGCCTCTTATTAAAAAATGATTGAAGAAGACAGCTCAGTGACACAAACAAACTTCAGGCGACACTTCATGGAGTGGGCCATCTCCATTCGGAGCACTGAAAAGTGGGGCAGAAGGAAGGAAGCTTTTACAGGAGAAAGAATAAGGAACAAGGAAGTAAGTACTGAGCCCAGAGCTGGCTTGGCAGCTGGGGACTGGCTGAATGAATATTACAGTAAAACCTTGCTTTGTGAGCACAATCGTCCCGGAAACATGCTTATAATCGAAAGCATTTGTATATCAAAGCATATTTCCCCATAAGAAATAACAAACACTCAGGTGATTTGCTCCACAACCCCAAAATACTCATATGAAGATGATTATAATACTGTAATTTAATACAAAATAATCAAGAAAATACAAAATATAAAGAAAAATAAACA
The DNA here is from genome assembly GCF_023721935.1 of Panthera uncia. Taxonomy (NCBI): domain Eukaryota; kingdom Metazoa; phylum Chordata; class Mammalia; order Carnivora; family Felidae; genus Panthera; species Panthera uncia. Next base: position 148,300,210 of record NW_026057577.1, read on the forward strand.
AATTAACCTGCACTTACCTTTGAAAACCTTCAAGGCTAGTGTGAGAGAGACAAGAGAAGAGGGTTATTGTGTGGGACGACTTTCACTATTTCCTTCTTGACTTCCACCATAATCATCATCTTCTGCTTACCCCCTTTCTTTTCAACCTTTTTCTGCATGGGGGCCATTGTATACACTCCCACGGATGTTGACTACAGTATAGTATTAACAAACTCTTCTCGTAGACTGCACGTAATGGAACTGGCAATAAGGCAGCAGAGGAAAGGGTCTATATCTACAGGCATCCTAACCTAGAATGGAGCAAAGCATTCCTAAGCTTACTCTTGTATGGAAAAGCAAAGGACTGCTGTCCATAGTGCTTTGAAGTGACAAAAATACACTAGTGCCAGTTGTAGGCACCTTCCAACGTTCTGAAAAATCACTGATTTTACCAAACACCACAGCCTGAGACTGAACATCTGAGCATGGGAGACAATCACCCACAATTCCGCAGAGAGAGAGAGAGAGAAGAAACTTTGGCTCAGATTGGCTCCGTGTGATCACGTGATATTAGGGGTCACATACTACTCTTTGCGAGAGATCGCTCATTCATCAAGTTAAAATTTATATGCAATGTTTGCTCGTCTTGTGGAACACTCGCAGAACAAGTTACTCGCAATCCGAGGTTTTACTGTACTGTGTTTCTGGTCAAGGAAAGCATTTACAGGGACACGAAAGTTTTCTAAGTGTTCGTTTGCTGACATAACACTGTGGGCAGGGCTAAATTTCTTCTAACCGTGTTCTAGTAGGCTGTCCATCACATCCAGTCTTCTGGGGGGCCTGGTTTGGGTGTCTATTCCATTCTTACAGCCTGTGTCAGGCTGTTAAGATCTGAAGCCATGTGCGTAAATGACACCGAGTCTAGAACCTAAGCAGGGGCCTAACCCTTAGTTCAGTTCCTAGACTCTCTTGTGTGCCGTTTAGGTAAGACGTGTGCATGTGTGCCTTGAGGCTGAGCCCTGGAATAAGTGAACCGCTCATGAGGCTGCTTTTCCAAGGTCTTCTCTCTGCACAATCTTCTCAGTTCTTTTAGTTCCTTAAAGCTCTCCTTTGGATTCCTGAAAACACAGAGTTTATTGATCCTACTGTGCTGCGTACTTACCAAGATGGTGCCCACAATGAAGGCCAAGTGATGCAAGGACCTAAAACAAGGAAACGGACATTCACAGCACCTCCCGAAGGTTAGGATTCCTCTGATCAATGAGGACGATGCTCTCCTTCGTAGATTAGGCACCTGTGGGTCCCCTGCTGTTGTTACTTCAGACGCCTTTGGTGCTCCTCGAGCGTGAACTGAAGAGTTTATCCTGGAGGTCTCTCCCTTCTTGGTCCACCCTGATGTCTATGGCTGGGCTTCTGACTACAAGAAATAAAGATCTTGTCATCAGTTTAACGGAACTCCAAATTCCAGTCTTCTTCCCCAATCCGCCTGGTACTATTTACCTTCTGGAGTTCTCGGAGAGCTGACCCCAGTGCTCTGTCCGGTCTCATGGCTGCCGTCACTGGGGCCAGTGGGGTGGAGTGCACCTGCTCCTGTCACCTGCGACTAGATCCCTGCCTCGTCTCATCATCCCAATCTTGCATCTTGGGACTCAAATAATCCTGTCTTTTCACTGGAAATGAACTTGACCGAGTTTTTCATACATATTATTTAACGAGTTTCTCATATGGTACTCCACATATGAGTACTCATACTCAGATGATTATTCTGCAGTTTTTACAGACAAAGAAATTCAGACAAAGAGCCTGAGCCACAGAGCTGACGTGCAGCGGAAGAGACTCAAACCTGCACCTTCAAATCCTAACTTAGCAATTTCAGGGCCGCTTCTGGAATTCTTTATCAGCTGGGACACCCGTTATTATGGGACTAAGATTTTCCTCCTGGGACAAGAAACCACAGGTTTTGCATAAAGCAGACTTGTCTTCCCCCAGACTTGAATTAAGATGACAATGATGATTTTAGTGCAAACTGAATAAAGTCCAAACAAGTCATAACTTGTGGGAAAATGCCTGTGTGTATAATCTCCCCCAAACCTATTGATAATACCCACCAAGGTACAAGGATAACCACTATTGCATCCTACTTCCCAGATCTCGATATTTATGTATTTATTCTTCATATGTCAGTATAGCTTTTCCTTAGGGAACGTTATAATGAGTTGTAGCAAGATCTCAGGTTGGGTTTATCAAACTGTATCTCCCTAACAGAAAATACTGTTTTATTTCCTTGGGGTCTGATGAAAAAAAAAAAAAAAGAGAGAAGCGAGATCTTTTATTTTTCCCTTATAGAAAAAACATTAATGAGATGGCTAATTGTAATTATATAACCTCAGAAACGGACTACTGAAATCAAAGAATACTTATTTTCTAATTTTTGTATATACATCCACCTTGCTAAGTCTCCTCTTTTCATATTGAGAAAGAGAAATTTTCCATTTTTCTCCTAAAGTTGAAAATGGAAATTCTTGTTTTCAAAACTCTGAAAATGAAAGCTCTCTCGCCAGAACTCCCCTGATGAAATTTGCTGGAGGCATCTGGTGTCTGTGAATTTTAATAACCCCTTTATAGAAAAGTTTTCGTTTTTATCACCCACACTGAATGTGAGCATTTGTTTTCAATCTCCCGTCTTCCTCCATGAAATCGGAATAATAAACCCGGCATCTCTGCCTTCAGCCCGAGGCTTCGAGAGGTATGCCCAGCAAACCCTCCACATCCTTTGATAAACACTCCCAGGAGGCCTCCTGCGAGCCTTAGAAGCTGCCAGGGTAGCCTTTCCGACAGGGTGAAACTGAAAACGTATCAGAGGAGGAAAAGGAGGCAATTTGGCACACGGTTATGTGATGGAATATCAGATTTGACACCAGAGGGAAGAGAGCTCGAGGGGGTTCGGAAGAATCTTTGTCCTGAGTAAACCTCCTGTTCTTAAACATAAGAAATGAGAGACAGTCCATCCCCTTTGCCCTTGACTTGTTTGGGGACAAGCGTCATCCTCACCTTGGTGGCACAGATCGTCTCCCGGGAGAGAGGCAGGCAGTGGCCGGCTTTCCCCCGGCCGCCTTTTCACCCTGGTGGCACCGTGTCTCCGGCCCCTTCCAGAAAACCTCCTGGTAAGAGCCAGCGTGAGGGGTTTGGGGTAAAACTATTCATGTAGATATATTTCTCGATGGTTGTGTTCTCCATCGTAAGTTCCTATTTCTGCTTACTAGACAATATGGTTGTCATGACAAAATAAAATACACGTGGCAGTGGAATTGCTGGCCATCTAGCAGATGTGAGTAGTTACCATTATACTGGCACCTTAATTCTGGTAAGTTAGAAAAGAAAAGGAGGGGTGCCTGGGTGGCTCAGTCCGTTAAGCCGTTAAGCATCCGACTCTTGATTTCTGCTCAGGTCATGATCTCACTGTTCTTGAGATGATTCATGAGCTATAAGCCCCGTGTCAGGCTCTGTGCTGCCAACGTGGAGCCTGTTTGGGATTCTCTCTCCCCCTCCTCTCTCTCTGCCCCTCCCCTGCTCATGCTATCTCTCTTTCTCTCAAAATACATAAATGAACATTAAAAAAAGAAAAAGAAAATGCATCGGAGTGCCAAACTAGATGTCTCCAAAGTCCTTTCTAATTATAACATTACGTGATTCTAAAAAACTATTAAGAGTGATATCTAATCCAAATTATATTATATATAACCAAATATTATATTTATGAATATTTTATGTGTGACTTCATACACATGTAGTACCACATTATCCATATAAATACATATATATGTGTGTAGATACGTGTGTGTGTAGCTATAATTGCATGAGTACTTTTATAACGTTTGATGACCGTAAAATTATTCTGAATGGTTTTTTTTCTAAGCACTTAAAACATTTACTCCTTGAATTCCATTGAGGTCGAGCCACTACATTGGTACCCTGGCATTTCATTGAATAAAGAATCTATTCAGCCAAGAAAAGCGTTGGCCTGGTCAAATTATAGCTTCCCAATCACTGGAACTTAAATGCTGACATTTAACTGAATTGTTAACCAAATTTCATTTTAAAAAAAAGGAGCAATTAAGGGAAATAACCCAGACTTCTGTTTAAACATTCAAAATGCAGTACTCCTTTTTACTGAGCCCTCATGACGAAGCAGGTAGATTGGGGAGGAGTCCATGCCTCTCACCTTGGATGTCATCACACTGCTGTGCACTGAGACCGGTACACCTGTTTTTGCAGGTGCCGAGGACGCTGATATGTGCAGCAAGTCCTGGGAAAGTTTTGGGGTGCTTTGGGGTGGGGGGGACGGAGCTAGGGCCGGTACAGTCCACATGCCGTCCTGTCAGTCCAAATGGTCAGTCATTTGTTGGTGGTGTTATTCTGAACATTACAGGACAATCTCATTTTGCCTCGATTATTATAAAGTTCCTATAGGTTGATTATAGAGAACATGGAAGTAAAAGAAAAATAATTAACTGATCCACATCTCACTGTCTTGACAAGCCATTGGTGAGCATTTGATGACTGGGTACATTTCTTACAAGTGGATTTCTATGAAAATATAGAATATATCTTCACACATATATCTACAAATATATCTCCACACATGGGCGCGTATATGTACATATGAATGTATATGTACACACAGAGAGATATTTATGTTTTGAAAGTGAAGTTTATATAAGTTGGTACTCTGTGTCTGTGTGTGTGTGTTTTCACATCTGTACCATAAATATTTCCTGTGTGAGCAGCAGCAGAATAGCAGACTCTGAAATGCAGGAACGCAGCCTGGACAGGAGGCTGTGAGTCACTGACGCCATGGGCATGGGTTCAACGTCTCAGGAAGAGGACCGTGTGTAGGTCAATCACCTGCGGCAGATCATTAAAGAGCTCCTACTTCTTTGTATCCCTCTCTGCATCCCCCCGTGGCTCCTGGGTTAAAGCCAGGGTGGTCAGCAAGGAGTGAGTCCATTACAAGGATCTGCAGACTTAGAGTAGAGACTCCTAAACATGTAAGTTAGCTCATCTCGAAGGTACTGTCTTTATCAAAATTAAGCCCAGCGCATGTTTTCATCACACAGCTGCATCATCCTTCCATGTTCCGCTGATAGCCATTAGCAGATCTCAAGGCTGTCAGGCTGCACAGGAGGGGCACAGGCGCAGCTCCTGGATGCAGAGCAAAGCTCTTCCACTGCCATTGGCCGATGAACTTCTGGAGTAGGAGGCAGAAAATCATAAAAGGCATGTAGGAAGGAAGACGACTGACCAAACAGCTTGTACTGACGCGGGAGAATTCTCAAGGGGACCCAAGAATCCATAGAACAAAGAGGAAAATGACTCCTATTAGAGACATCACCACAAATATTTTGCTTTCCAAAACAGACAGACAGACAGACAAACAAACAAACAAAACAGAGCTTAGAACGCAGTAAAAAGCAAAGGCTGAGCCTCAGAAACTCTTGCACATTTATTCCTCCCAGCCCCCTGGCTGCCCCGGTTCATGTGCCCCTGAGTGTATAGCAGATGATAGGGTCTTCTCCTTGGAGCAGGCTTATTAAAATCCAGCACGCTGAATGGCTCTCACTGTGGAGCCCCATGAACAGGAACACATGAGCATCTCCCAGGTGAGGCTGCTGCTACCACGGTGTCATCCAAGTGGGTGCCACGTGCCCAAGTGTTCTCCCACCCATACCCACGGGAGGCGCCATCTTCCCTTGAAAAATACATCCTTGTTGCTCTCATCCCATTTCCACTGTTGTCAGTGGACTGGATATCCCATCTCCATGTGTGCGTTGCCCATCTGGATCTTTTCTGCCATTGCTGTCTATATGTTCTACTCTTCCACCTGTGGGGTGGTCTTTTTTATAAACTTCTCATAGAAAGAGTAGTAATAACTATCTTCTGGACGCTTACTATGACCTGGTCATAGTGGCAAGGATTTTATAGACATTACTTAACTGGATGCCCAACACGATCCAGTGAAACAGAACAATCGTCACTTCCCCATTTTGCAGATGCACACGCTAAGGCACGAGGAAGCTCAGTTATTTGACCAAGAGCACACGGTTAAGGGCACAGTACCTGGCAACTAGGATAGTAGGTCCTCACTAAGCGGTAGCTAATATGCTGTCTGTATTACTGCATTACTGTTTCCCCTCCCTCCCTCCCTCTGTCTCCTACTCCTGCCCTCTAATTTTCGAAGAGAGAAGTTTAAGTACACAAGAAAATTGAGCAGAGGTTGAAGAGCATTCCCATATCTCCCTGTCAACAGCCCCCCCCCCCCCCCGCCCAGTATACATTTGTTACAATCAATGAACCTGCACCGACACACCATAATCACCCAGAGTCCATAGGTTACATTAGGGTTCACCATTGTACTCTTGGGCTTGTACATTCTATGGGTTTGGACAAACATTTACCAACATGTATCTATCATTACAGTGTCACACAGAGTTTTTCACTGACCTAAAAATCCTCTGAGATCTGTTATTCATCCCTCACTCCTCCCAACCCCAAGCAACCACTGATCTTTTTGCTATCTCCATAGTTTTATCTTTTCCAAAATGTCACGGAGTTGGAATCACACAGGATGTAACCTTTTCAGATTGGCTTCTTTCGCTCATAATGCATTTAAGTTCCCTCTATGACTTTTTCTGCCCTGATGGTGCATTTCTTTTTAGTGCTGAATAATATTCCATAGTCAGGATGTGAGAGTTTATTTATCCATTTACTGAAGGACTTCTTGGTTGCGTCTGAGTTTTGGTGATTATGAATAAAGCTGCTATAATCATGGGTGTGCAGGGCTTTTTTTTTTTTCAGGTTGTGTGGGTAGACATAAGTTTTCAACTCATTTGTTCGTTTGGATAAGTACCGAGGAGGATGACTGCTGGATCATAGGGTAAGAGTATGTTCAGTTTTGTAAGAAACTACCAACTGTCTTCCAAAGTGGTGGCACCGTGTTGCATTGCCAGCAGCGAAGAGTGAGAGTTCCTGTTGCTCCACATCTGTGCCAGCATTTGACATCATCAGAGTTTTTTTTTTTTTTTTTAATATTTTTTTTTCAACGTTTTTTTATTTATTTTTGGGACAGAGAGAGACAGAGCATGAACGGGGGAGGGGCAGAGAGAGAGGGAGACACAGAATCGGAAACAGGCTCCAGGCTCCGAGCCATCAGCCCAGAGCCTGACGCGGGGCTCGAACTCACGGACCGCGAGATCGTGACCTGGCTGAAGTCGGACGCTTAACCGACTGCGCCACCCAGGCGCCCCTGACGTCATCAGAGTTTTGTATTTTGGCCAATCTCCTTGGTGCATAGTGGTATCCCATGGTTGTTAAAACCTCAGTGCCCTAATGACATCAGATGGTGAGTATCTTTTCATATGGTCACTACCATTTGCATACCTTCTTTTTTTTAATGTTTATTTATTTTTGAGAGAGAGACAGAGCATGAGCAGGGGAGAGGCAGAAAGAGAGGAAGACACAGAATCTGAAGCAGGATCCAGGCTCCAAGCTGTCAGCACAGAGCCCAATGCGGGGCTTGAACTCACGGACCGTGAGATCATGACCTGAGTCGAAGTCAGATGCTCAACTGACTGAGCCACCCAGGCACCCCTGCATACCTTCTTTAGTGAGGTGTCTGTTCAATGCTTTTGCCCATTTTTATAAATCAGGTGGTTTGTTTTTATTGTTTAATTTTAAGAGTTCTTTGTATATTTTGGATAAAAGTCTCTTGTTGTATGTCTTTTGCAAACATTTTCTCCCCCTCTTTGGCTTGCTTTTAATTCTCTGTGGCCATTTTCTCAAGGTGGAAGCTTTTAATGTGAATGAAGTCCAACTTACCGGACATTCCTTTCATGGATCGTACCTTTCCAGTTGTATCCAGAAAAGTATCTCCAAGCCCCAGGTCATCTGGATTTCCCCTACGGTGTCTCCCTGAGTTTTATAGTGTGGGGTTTTGCATTTTGATCTATGATCCATCTTGATTTAACTTTTGTCAATGGTCTGTGTCTAGATTTGCTTTTTTTTTTTTTTTTTTTTTGTATGTGGATGTCTAGTTTTTCTGCACCATTTGTTGAAGATACTGTCTTTGCCCCATTATGTTACCTTTGCTCCCTTGTCAAAGATCAGGCGCATTTATCTATGTGGGTCTGACTTGCCTTTTTAAAGGGATTTTAGGAGCACTTTATACATTATGACCATTAACCGCTTGTCGAGTGCACATGTGGCAAACGTCTTCCAGACTGTCGCTTGTTTTAATTTTGTTAATGGGGACTTGTGGACAGAAGATCTTAACTTCTAACTGCGTAATCTGTTACTTCTTTCTTTTACATCTCTGGGCTTTCTGCCTTGCATAGAAAGGTGGAAGTTATAAAAATATTATTTTATTTTTTTTCTTCTGACCATCTCATCATGTTCTTTTTATATTATGCTAATCTACATGGTTGTCATCTTGTGTATGATAAAAAGTAGGAAGGATCCAAACTTAATTTTGCCCACATTGATAGTCCGTTTTTCTAAAAGATATAAGACATAGTCTGCATTTTCCCTGCTCCGTTGCAATGAAATTTTTAACCATATACTTATAAAAAGGGTAAGATCTTCTTCGCTGATGCCCATCGCGGGTTTTAATGTTTTTTGCCTGCCGAATACATGGTGCAGCCAGCTTTTCGAGGTCCTTGAGAAGCACCATGCTGCCTCACGAGGCGTTGCATTGATTTATAGACTGACTTGAGAAGCTGACATGTGCACTGGCCAAGTGCCCACAGCGGGCCTCCGCAGTGACTCACACCCCTCTCCTCCTTTGTTAGAGACTTCACGTGCATTTCTCAGATATTTGGGGGATTATTTCTCCACTCTTATTTCAGTGGAATTACTACACTTCTGTGATAAAGTGTTTTAATTTCTTATTCTGGTGCAGAGACAAGTCATTGTTTACAGTCTTCACCACTGGCTGCTTTGCTGAGTTTGTAGAGTGCTTTCTGCTCACCCTCCTGGATTTCCTGGGCCTCTAATTACACAGTTGGTAAATGTCGCTTTTCTCTAACTTATTTATCTCTATGCTCATCACAATGGCTAGAAGGTCCAGGTCAGTGGTGACCACGAGCACGGGGAGCAGAAATCCTTGGCACACACGAGAACTTGAGGGAAACGCATCTCTTCTTGCACAAGCGGAATAGTTCGTGTGGGATTCTAGCCGACAGCCTGTGTTGATGTGAAGAACTCTTCCTCTACTCTCTCCCTGCCAGGTGTTCCGGAAGGAACAGCGGTGAATGTTATCCCATGCTATCTCAGCGTCTGAGATAATCGTATGTACATAAATTTTCTATCTGAATATGCTAACGTAATTATTTCAATAATACACTGCCCCACCCTTTGATAACCTTGAAAGGTAACTATTGTCCCACCTCCTCCTGCAGATCATCAGAGAAGGTCATTAGCTCGCCCATGATAGCCACTATCAAGTGGCAGAGTAGGGATCAAAGAATTTCGTCTGGCCCCAAAGCTCATGACCTGGTCTAGGGTTAAAATATTCTTTGAACCCTCCCTTCAGACTGTGCACACCATTCGCTTCTGAGAGGGAAGCAGGGCAGGGGAACATATGTATACGACGTGTCCCCAGAGAGAGCCTGTGTGCTGCCCTGCGCACGGTCCCACTCGGAGGTCCCGGGAGAGGAGTGGTTGGGGGTGAGTTGGGAAGCAAGGCTTCCCCAGCCGCCACCACCATGTGCAGATTGCCAGCGGTGCCCCCTGTCCCACACTGACAGCCTGTCAAGGCCACCACTGCCTCCCCTGGGGGAAACACGGGGAGACGACATCCCACCTCTGGCCAAGGGTGGCGGGTTCCCCTGACTCTTCTCTGCTGGGGGGTGAGGCCGCAGTGTCTCTGCTAAGCCGAGGCCCTGAGACACACTTTGTCATGAGCCCACACCGCCTTCGGGTTGGCGACCGACTCCACGCTGTAGGACCCCCAGGCCCGGAGCCGGCTCCTCCTGGGTACGGTTTCTGCCATTCCTGACAAGCGGCGCACCAGCTGGGCCCGGACCCCCCCGGCTTCACCCCCCAGTTTGTCTGTTCACCAACCCCCGGCCCTCCGCCTGCACCGGGGCAGCCTGAGCGGGCAAACACACGAGCATGTGCTCTCCGCCCACGACAGGAGCACCTCCCACGTCCTCCCACCCGGGGGGCAGACCCGGCAAAGCAAAGGGGCATCCAGGCACCGTCTCCACGTCTGGAAGCCTCCACGGGCTCTCGTCCTCGGAGTCAGTCCGGCACAGAAGCCCTCCTGTCTTCAAGGGCACATACAACCCACATGCTGCAAAACAGGTTTCACATTTGTGGCCCAGATTAGCCTTTTCTATCGTTCCCCAGGCCACATTCCACGTCCACACAGACTAAAAAACGTAGGAGAAAAACACCTGTAGAGACCTGCACACACACGCACGCGCACAGGCACACGAGCAGTAAGACACCCAGTGTCTCTGAGCTTGGGCAAACCGAGTGAGCGTAAGTTTCCTTTGTTTGTCATATTAATTTCCGTGCGGTCGAGAGGCTGCGCTGGCGGCTCTCCCTTCTCCTAGCTTGATTTTTATTTATTGCTTTTCCATCTGGTTGCAATTGGGTGTAGGGGCATGATCACATTCATTATCGTCCCAGGAGCCGTAGCACATGCCACGTGTCCCCGCCCAGCGCGGTCGTGTGCCAGAGAGATGTGGCGGGAGCAGAGATTTATTGACACGGTGTTCTTTAATTATCTCGATGGCCTTTTGCAAAATGAGGAAGGAAGACTTCCAGGCAGCCACCTCGGTCTTCAGGCAACGTTTCCTAGTCACCGCGCGTCTGGTTCTCGCCTTCGTTTTTGTGAGGTTGGCTCTCCTGGGTTTTCCTGGGAAAATGCAATTCCTCAGGATTATGAGCTTGACTATGAGCTGTCGCCTCCCGCGCAGCAGACAGCTGCCTCGGCACTTTCAAATGTGCCGGCCGCCGGGTGCCAGGGCTCACCTCCCAAACGCCTAGCACTCGGATGTCCAACACTGTCCTTATAGAGCATATAATGCAGTGCTGACTTCCAGGATACAAAGTGAAGATTCCTATTTTGCCACCTTGAGCGGTCCCAACAGAACTAGTCCATCGGTCTGTGCCCCATCTTCCTCTCCCTGGATTCCCAGTGCTCTGAGATGACGTCTCTGGCATTCCGAAAGTCATCAATCCTAGCGTAGAGCCAGAGCACTCAGACGAAGCCATGCTGCCTTGCTTGGGCAGGCCGACTCTGCTCCCAGACCCCAAGCTCAGCCCTGCTGTTGTCGCCTTTGATTCTCCCCCACCATTCAGCCTCGGCCGAGTCTGCCCTGCTGAACCCCAGCCCTGGAACCCTGCCCCACCCCCTGCACCCTGACCGGATGCCTTCCTCAGTCCTCCTCCAAGGCTGCTGGGGCGCTGCTGGACATGCCCCAGATCTGAAGGCGATTTCGCGACGGACCACCTTGTGCAGCGAAACTTCACTCCTGAACCAATGCAAGGCACCTTCCCTGTTCAGCCTGTGGCTTCCTGGGAGAGCAAAGTGCCCTGCGTGGGGACTGAGGGCAGGAAGGGGACAGACGGCCAGGTGACGTGAAGGGAATGACCTAAGACCACCTCCCCAAAGTGCAAAGCTCACCTGGAAGGCAAACATCCCGAGCTCACTTTTCAGTGATTAATTCCTGCCCCCCACGGAGACAGTTCCAACGTCCTCGCCCCCTGTGTGAGCCTCTACAGGAAGCCTGAGCCACAACCGCTACAGAGGGCCTTGTGTCTTCCTCTGAAAATGCCATCTTCCTGGACCGTCTCCTGTTTTCTCAGCTTTAGACTCAGAGGCTTCCGGCTACGAAGTACCCAGCATGCATTGGTGGGATTCTCTGAATCATGGCACCCAGGAGAGAGGGAGTCTATGTCCAGTCTTCAAACGCCAGCCCAGCAGACTTCCTTCTACAATGTTCTGCTCCTCGTTCATGCAACACCACCACACCCCCTCCCCCATGAGCAAAATCATCCTTTTTGATGCTTAGGAACTTAGTGAGAAGTGGACATCATTAGCAGTGGCTGCCTTGCCCTCCTGCTCTCCATCTTGTTATGTCAAGACGGAAGCTCTCCCCGGGTGGGAAGCCAGCACCCCAACATCACAAGCTGGTCCCAAATATCGCAGGCTGTCCCCCAAGATCACAGGTTGGTCCCCAAAATCCCCCCAACATCACAGGCTGGCCCCCAACATCTCAGGCTGGCCCCCAACATCACAGGCTGGTCCCCAACATTGCCCCCAACATCGCAGGCTGGCCCCCAACATCACAGGCTGGTCCC